>NC_135965.1:22631764-22725373 GCF_053455715.1 Rhinoraja longicauda
CTGGCCCATCTCCCTCCCACCAGGGATTGGTGGATGACAGAATGCTGGTGCAGATAGTTTCAGCCTGCATAAGGCCAAGGCAAACAAACTGTGTCTCTGGGGAACTGCACCACATTAGGGCAGCACAGTGGTACAGCTGGTAGAGCTGCTGCCTCACAGTGCCAGAGACCCCAAACCTGACCTCAGCTGCTATCTGTGTGGAGTTTGCAGGCCCTCCCTGTGACAGTGTGGGTTTTCTTCCCGGTTCTTTCATTTTTTTCCCCCCACAACCCAACGATGTACAGGTTTGTAGGATAATTGCCCCAAGTGTGTAGTAAGTTGATAAGAAACAGGGATAACATAGAACTAGTGTAAACAGGTGTGGGCAGCACGGAGTCGGTGAGCCGAAGGGCCTTGCTCCACGCTGAATCTCAAGACTGCACTAAACCATCCCTGATTTCAGAGAGGAGATAAAAGGAACTACAGATGCTGGTTTACAAAAAATGAAATAAATTGTCAGAGTAAGTCAGTGAGTACGGCAGCATCTCTGGAGAACATGGATAGGTGATGTTTTGAGTCCATCTGTACTATCAAAAACTCCGCCTACCTGTATCCACCTATCGCTCACCAGGGTTTGTCCCAAAGATACTAGAGGAGCAAGATGAACCACTCCGTCGAAATCACCTATACTGAAGTGTAGTACGCAAAACCCGCCGTTCGCTATGCCTCTCGCAGTCTAATCAGTGTTTTGGGGGAACAGTATGTGTGATGATATCATCAAAATGCAGAATATATCTCATCTATCAATTCACAGATTTTTGTATTTAAAAAAAAAAAGAAGTTTCTGCAAGTTTCTGCCTACTAAAATGGCGCCATGACATACTACAGTTTTTAGGGTCGAGGGGTCTATCTTGCTCTGCTCTATTATCTTTGGTTTGTCCATCCCCCACCTCTCTTCCAAGTTTCTCCCCATGCTCCCACCACAACCAGTCTGAAGAAGGGTCCCGACCCGAAACGTCACCTATCCATGTCCTCCAGAGATGCTGCCTGACCCGCTGAGTTACTCCAGCACTCTGCGTCTTTTTTTTTAATCCCTGATTTTACCTTTTCCTCCAAGACCCACTTCTCCTTTAACTCGTCGGACGTTGACCTTAAGTAAATGCTTTTCCCAAGAAGGTCAGTCATTCGGGAAACCTCGTTAATATTTCTTCCTTTCAATAACTTTCTCAATTAACCTTTGACGCTGCAATCCTTTGAAGTTACCTGTGACAGCTCATTTATTGTCTCAGTAATATTCCCCGATGATTGGACTATAATTGTCAATGAGAAAAGCTTAATGAAAAGGTCAACAAAACTTTCCCTTTCATTTCCCTTTCATTCTGCAGAGGAATTGTCATTCAGCATCGCACAACATTATTCCTTTCAGTTTTCTTTCTTCAGTAAATCTTAATTATATCCTTTGAAGTTCTTCCCATTATCTCAATATCTCTTAAAATATTTTTCAGATTTTCTTTATCCACCTGCACGCTAACATTCACTCTGCCACTGCTTCGAGATCTGGCCGCTTATGGAGTGTCACGTGCAGTTCTGGTCGCCCCCAGAACAGGGGGGATGTGGAGGCATTGGAGAGGGTGCAGGAGAGGTTTACCAGAGTGCTGTAGGAAGGCACTGCAGATGCTCGTTTACTCCCTCTCCCCTGACTCTGAGTCTGAAGAAGGGTCTCGGCGGATAAACGCCAGCCGTTCCTTCTCTCCAGAGATGCTGCCTGAGTTGCTCCAGCATTTTGTGTTTACCAGAATGCTGCCAGGATTAGAGGGGTAATAGCCACAAGGAGAGCTTGGACAGACTTGGAATTCCCGGAGGTTAAGGAGAGACCTGATAGGATGTATATAAAATGATCAGGGTGGTGAATAAAAAGGGTCCCGCCCCAAAACTTCACCACTCCATGCTCTCCAGTGATCCCTGACCCGCTGAGTTACTCCAGCACGTTGTGCTCTTTTATTTGTAAGCCAGCATCTACAGTTCCTTATTTCTACCTCCTCTGGCAGTTCGTTCCATGCACCCACTACCCTCTGGGTGAAAAGGTTGCCCCTCGGGTTCCTATTAAAACTTCCCCCTCTCACCTTAAAAACAGTCTCCATTTTAAAGTAAGACACAAAGTGCTGGAGTAACTCGGCGGGTCAGGCAGCACCTCTGGAGAACATGGATGGATGACGTTTTCGGGTCGGGACCCTTGTTTCTCCATTGTAAACCAGCTCCAAGTTCCCCCCTGTCTCACCAATCCTCGTGCTTACAGCCCTCTGTGATATATCCCACTCCCAGAGCCTTGCCCATCTCTCCCTGGCTCAATACAAGGAATAGAAAGCTCTCTTTCCTCTAATGTTTTTACGAGGAGAGCTTGAAGTGGTCCAAGTCTATAACGGCGACGTGTTGTGTTTAATCAGGATTAGCCCTGTCAAACAGGTTATCTTGTAAAGGGTTTACCAACTTAATTAGGGTGTCATTTAAGCGGAGCTAAAAGACTGTTTATCACCATCAGTGTACTGCCAAGATGCAATTTCAGAACTCAGAGATGTGGATAGATTTTCAATTACCGTCATTTTCTCCAACAAATTAAATCGAATTAGTGTACTCCACAGTGTAGAGGAAGGAGCAGCAGATGATAGGTTATTCCAAAGATAAACACAAAGAGCTGGAGTAATTCCGCGGATCAGGAGAATCTCTGGAGAAAAGGAACAGGTCACATTCAGACTTAAGAAGGGTTCTGACCCGAAACGTCACCTATTCTTTTTCTCCAGAGATGCTGCCTGAGCCGCTGAGTTACTCCAGCATTTTATATCTATCTTTAGTTTTGTTCACTCATTGGCGATGGCTGAGAGCTGCACTCAAACCTCCATGAAAAGCTACAGGCAGGACGGAGGAGAATGAAGTGTTTCACGTGTGGAGATTGTTCAATGGAATGAAGCAAAGCTGAATGGAACCTGCACTACACAATGCATGTACACACTGCGTGCATGTACATGCACCTGCACTGCACACTGACACATGCCCTCACACACACACAGATGTGTATGTACAGGCATACACACACATGGACAAATGCACACACAAACATGTGTGCACACATACATACACACACAAACATGCATGCACCACACACACATACTGTGTACTCCTGCATGCATAATGCGCGCACACTGACACATGCACAGCTCATATGCATGTTCACACACACAGAATGCACATAGACATACACATGCACGCACAAGCAAATACACACACAAACATGCACACAGAAATGCACACACACATGCACTCACATGTGTGCACACATACATATACAGCTGGCGGCACGGTAGCGCAGCGGTAGAGTTGCTGCTTTACAGCGAATGCAGCGCCGGAGACTTAGGTTCGATCCTGACTACGGGTGCTGCACTGTAAGGAGTTTGTACGTTCTCCCCGTGACCTGCGTGGGTTTTCTCCGAGATCTTCGGTTTCCTCCCACACTCCAAAGACGTACAGGTATGTAGGTTAATTGGCTGGGTAAATGTAAAAATTGTCCCTAGTGGGTGTAGGATAATGTTAATGTACGGGGATCGCTGGGCGGCACGGACTTGGAGGGCCGAAAAGGCCTGTTTCTGGCTGTATATATATGATATGATATGATATATGCACACACTGTACACTGACACATGCAAACACACATGTACACACACATTCGCACTGTATGTTATAGTCATGACATACACACTCACACACACTCTCACTCACACACACTCTCACTCACACACACTCTCACTCACACACACTCTCACTCACACACACTCTCACTTCCTCACACACCATTCTTCCCTCTTGCACAACCTATTCCCATCACTCCATCACTACAAACCAACATCTCAACCTCCCAGCCTCCCACCTCTGAGATTCCCTCTCCAAAACTTCTAACCCATTCCCTTCCTTTTCGGGTTTTCCTTACAACCCGACTCTGTCACCGAGCTATTAGCACCAAGAGAGTCGCTTCGCTGTGGTAAGAGTGCAGGATACATTCACATTGTTCCTTTGTGATTTATCAGCCATTATCCCCCGTTAATTACACTTTTCCCAAAGCAATTATATGACGTCCTGGAATAAATCCAAGCCTTTCCTGTAGAAAGTGCTGGTTTTTGAGCCTGTGCAGCTAAA
Organism: Rhinoraja longicauda; assembly: GCF_053455715.1. NCBI lineage: Eukaryota > Metazoa > Chordata > Chondrichthyes > Rajiformes > Arhynchobatidae > Rhinoraja > Rhinoraja longicauda. Next base: position 22,635,929 of record NC_135965.1, read on the forward strand.
AGCATTCCTGAGAGGTTGTGTCAGAGACGGGCAGAAGATTACTCCTCACCCCCAGACTCTATCAATACATCGGTCAGGGTACTGAGAACAGGAAAAGTGCTGGAGTAACTTAATGGGTCAGGCAGCATGTCCAGAGAACATGGACAGGTGATGTTTCGGGTCAGGGGCCTTCTTCAGTCTGATTGTAGTCTTGACTTGACTTGATTTGAGAGATACAGGCCTTTCGGCCCCGACAGTGATCACCCCCTGTACACTGGTGCTATTAGCTCCTGACAGTGATCACCCCCTACACTGGTGCTATTGGCCCCCGACAGTGATCACCCCCTGTACTGGTGCTATTGGCCCCTGACAGTGATCACCCCCTACACTGGTGCTATTGGCCCCTGACAGTGATCACCCCCTACACTGGTGCTATTGGCCCACGACAGTGATCACCCCCTACACTGGTGCTATTGGCCCCCGACAGTGATCACCCCCTACACTGGTGCTATTGGCCCCCGACAGTGATCACCCCCTACACTGGTGCTATTGGCCCCTGACAGTGATCACCCCCTACACTGGTGCTATTGGCCCCTGACAGTGATCCCCCTGTACACTGGTGCTATTGGCCCCCGACAGTGATCACCCCCTACACTGGTGCTATTGGCCCCTGACAGTGATCACCCCGTACACTGGTGCTATTGGCCCCCAACAGTGATCACCCCCTGTACTGGTGCTATTGGCCCCCGACAGTGATCACCCCCTACACTGGTGCTATTGGCCCCTGACAGTGATCACCCCCTACACTGGTGCTATTGGCCCCTGACAGTGATCCCCCTGTACACTGGTGCTATTGGCCCCTGACAGTGATCACCCCCTACACTGGTGCTATTGGCCCCTGACAGTGATCACCCCGTACACTGGTGCTATTGGCCCCCAACAGTGATCACCCCCTGTACTGGTGCTATTGGCCCCCGACAGTGATCACCCCCTACACTGGTGCTATTGGCCCCCGACAGTGATCACCCCCTACACTGGTGCTATTGGCCCCCGACATTGATCACCCCCTACACTGGTGCTATTGGCCCCCGACAGTGATCACCCCCTACACTGGTGCTATTGGCCCCCGACAGTGATCACCCCCTACACTGGTGCTATTGGCCCCCGACAGTGATCACCCCCTACACTGGTGCTATTGGCCCCCGACAGTGATCACCCCCTACACTGGTGCTATTGGCCCCCGACAGTGATCACCCCCTACACTGGCGCTATCCTACACACTAGCGACAATTTACCATTTACAGAAGTCAATTTATAGAAGCCGTCCACAGTGCACAGAGAAAGGATAAAGGGTACAACATTCAGTACAAGATATAATGTGGGAGTCAGATTAGAGAAACATTACAAGTCTCCATTGAGGTGGATGGGTGGTCCAGCTGATCAGAGGACAGCTCAGTTGCCTGAGAACAGCTGGTTTGTGCGATGGACTGGGGTACGTCGTAGGTGCACAGACTTCTGCCTTGTGTGGTCACACGTGGTCATCCTAACCATTTCTAATGAACTTTAATGGAAAATCATTGGGACTTTTGTCAAGATTTCTGGACGTGCAAGCAGGGTTCTGGAAATAGATCTGTGCTTAAGTGTGCACTTCATCCCACATCAATTTTACTTTTCTCAAAGATTTTATCTTGGGTCCTCAAATAAATCTAAATTCTTTTCTTTATAAAGTGCTGGCTTCATGGGCGTGGAGCAGCTCAAGTCGATGCAGAGGCATTCATGATCTCGGGGAGAGGCAAAGTGCAGGAGTAACTCAGTGGGTCAGGCACCATCTCTGGAGAATAGAACAGGGGACCTTTCAGGTCGAGCCGCTACATCAGGCTCTAAAATAATAAAGATGAGGGAATGGGGGCCTGGAAAACAGAAGCCATTAAAGATATGAAGGGCATGTGAGGTATCTTGGACATAGAACAGGTGGGATTAGACCAGGGGATATAGGATGGAGTCGATTATATTTATTCACAAAATGCTGGAGTAACTCAGCAAGTCAGGCAGCATCTCAGGAGAGATGTGTCTCTCCTGAGATGCTCCTGGGATGTGTCTCTCCTGAGATACTCCTGAGAGTAACTCCTGACCTGCTGAGTTACTCCAGCATTTTGTGTCTCTCCTGAGATGCTGCCTGACCTGCTGAGTTACTCCAGCATTTTGTGTCTCTCCTGAGATGCTGCCTGACCTGCTGAGTTACTCCAGCATTTTGTGTCTCTCCTGAGATGCTGCCTGACCTGCTGAGTTACTCCGACATTTTGTGAATAAATACCTTCGATTTGTACCAGCATCTGCAGTTATTTCCTTACACTAGGATGGAGTCGAGGTACGTGGAAATGATTTCAGTGGTGCAAGAGCAGGAAGAAACAGTGGGTCTGCCAGGCAGTTCTGTTTATGAGATTTTAGGGAGATGGTAAAACTGGGCCATGCAGGGCTGGGGAACGGGAAGGTTGGAGGCTGTGGAGAGCAGGCAGCCAGAGGTGATAAAATCACTCTGCTCTAGGGTTTGGAGTGTGCTGAGGGGTGGTGGCGAGACGAAGCAAGGGTGTGACCGGAGATTTCCGACAGAGCACGACCTGAAAGCAGCACGCTCATTGAGTTGTGATCAGGGATAGGTTAAGCTGGGCAATGTCGACGTCACTGATGGAAGGATGGAACACTAGAAAACGTTAATTACCGCCATTCCTCATTTTCCCCGCTATTGACTTAGTACAGTATAGCGCAGGAACAGGCCCTTTGGCCCACAGACACCAGACTCCCCACCATCAATTCCATCTGCACTTCACGCTGCCTCGGAAAAGTAGCCGTCACAGTCAAAGACGTCCATTCCTGCTTCTCCCTGATCTCACCCAGCAGGTGGTACAGAAGCTAGAAAACGCGCACCCCCAGACTCAGGAACAGCTCCTTCCCCTCTGTTATCAGGCTTCTGCACGGTACTTCCATAAGCTAGGGCTCTCTCCGATTCACCTCTGCCCAATTGTGGACATTGGACTTCGTCTCTGGAACTGATGCGCTCCAATGCTGAGAACTATATTCTGCACTCTGTATCTTCCCCTTTTCTCTACCTATTGTACTTGAGTTTGACTTAATTGTGCTTATTTATGGTAATATAATTTCTGATTGGATAGCATGCAATACAAATCTTTTCACAGTACCACACTAAACGTGACAATAATAAACCTAAACCAATGTTTGTGCTGAACATAACGCCAAGACCAACTCTTATCTGCCTACACTCCCTTGTGCCGAGAGTGGATGAGAAAGTTAGAAAACATAGAACTAGTGTGAATGATGATCAATGGTTGGCGTGGGCTCGGTGGGCAGAAGGGCTTGTTTCCATGCTGTATCTCTAAACTAAGATCAAAATCCTTTGCAAAACACCTTCCGACTCAATGGTCTATTGTTGGCTGTGGGAAAGGTGCTAACGAGAGGATGAGAACAGTTAAACTAAGCAGGGCGGCAGTGAAACTAATAGCCAACAATGGACCATTGTGGGCTCTACTTTCCCTTGATCATCATTGCTGGCTTTGATTTGTCCTTTTCATACCTTTCATTCATTTGTTCCTTGTACCTTTTCATCCCTCTAGTTTCCCCCTCCCCTGACCCCCGTTAACGTTTGATCCCTTTACGATTGCAATGTTGTGCTTTCACATCCCTTCCAGCCGTGGTCATCTTTGCCTTTGTGCTCTGCTGGCTGCCGTTCCACATCGGCCGCTACCTCTTCTCCAAGGCCTTCGATGAGTGGACGGAGCAGATGTACTTGATCAGCCAGTACTGTAACCTGGTGTCCTGCGTCCTCTTCTACCTGAGCGCTGCCATCAACCCCATCCTCTACAACATCATGTCCAAGAAGTACCGAGTGGCTGCCTTCAAGCTTCTCCGCATCAACCAGGACCCGAGGAGGACCCCGTCCAAGGTCAAGGAGCACAGCTGGACCGAGTCCTCGGTCAGCACTTGACCCCAGATGTCCACGGGGGAAGGTGGCCGCAATGCCCGCACACGTCTCCACGTCTCTGAACGTGAACAGAGGCAGACTTGGTGGGATGGGCGAAGAGTCTGGTAGTCACCCAATGTATGGATGGACGTGTCTGGTACTAGATCATAGGACCATAAGACATAGGAGCAGAATTAGGCCATTCTGCCCATCAAGTCTATTCCGCCATTCGATCATAAGGCATAGGAGCAGAATTAGGCCATTCAGTCCATCAAGGCTGCTCCGCCATTCAATTCTGGCTGATCTATTTTTCCCTCTTAACCCCATTCTCCTGCCCTCTCCCCATAATCTTTGACACCCTCGTAGGGGCAGCGTGATCTAGTGGCATTGCATGAATAACAGCAAGAACTCGTGATCTTCACCTACCCTTTTCATCTCGCCTATCAAGACCAGAGAAGGCACAGTGGTGCAGCAGTAGAGTTGTTGCCTCACAGCGCCAGAGACCCAGGTTCAATCCCAACTATGGATGCTGTCAGTACGGAGTTTGTGCGTTCTCCCTGTGACTGCATGGAAGAAGGGCCTGTTTACATGCTGTGTCTCTAAACTAAACAAAACTAACTACCTACAAGCCACTGAGTTAATCGCTGATGCAAACGTACAAATATTCCAGCAGCAGAAGCCAGTGAGTGAACTGGTGATGCCTGCAGGACACTGTGATAAACAGGGGGAGGTGTCCACCGGGAAGTGGTGAGGTTGCTGGTCACTTGATCCATCACTCACAGGCCTTACCTTTCAACCGGTTGTTTAGGGGATAGACCTCCATGGGTGTCCAAGGACAGAGGTCTGTGTTCTGAAGGACAGTGGGATCATTGAGGCTATATCATAGTCTCAGGCTCTTCGACCCAACTCACCCCTGCCGACCAAGATGCCCCATCTATACTAGTTCCATTTGCCCACGTTTGGCCATATCCCTCTGAACCTATCCCATCCATGTACCTGTCTGAATGTTTTTAAATGTTGTGATAGCACCTGCCTCAACCAGCTCCTCGTTCCATATAACTATCACCCTTTGTGTAAAAAAGATGCCCCTCGGGTTCCTTTTAAATCTTCCCCACACCTCACCTTGAAAGAGTTGTGGGTTCGAGACCCATCTCAGCCACCTGGGCTCAAATATCTCCATCCTCAGTTTAAATTCAAACACCCTGCTCCCCTTGTGATTAAGAAGGCCCTTCGAACCAACTTACCCGCGCCGACCAATATGCCACATCCATACTAGCCCCGTTTGCCCGCATTTGTCTTTATCCCTCCAAGCCCTTCCAACCAACGTCTGTTAAATGTTGTAATTGTTCCTCCCCCAACTACTTCCTCTGGCAGCTCACTCCTTATACTTACCTCCTGTATAAAAAAGGTTGCCCCACAAGTCCCTTTTAAATTGTTCCTCTCTCCCCTTAATCCTATGCCTTCTAGTTTGAGACTCCACTCCCCTGGGACAAAGACTCTGACTATTTATGCCGCTCATAATTGTGTATAATTCTATAAGTTCAGGCCTCAGCATCCTTCACTCCCAGACAATCCACTATCTCACAGAGCCATAAAGTCATGCAGCGTGGAAACAGGCTCTTCGGCCCAATCTGCCATGCCAACCAACATGCCCCCTCTACACTAGTCACCCTCCTTACAATGCAATCCAGTCCCAGCAACGTCCTAGCGAATAGTTTCTGCACCCTCTCTAGATTAATCTCATCCTTCCTATAGCATAGAACTGCACACCTTACACTAAGTGTGGTCTGAACAATATTTGCACAAATGTGAATTTTGTACAACTTTGGGGTGTCATAGTTTCGTTTTCAAAGATGTGCAGGATTGTGGGTTAATTGGCCTCTGAAAATTGCCCCTAATGTGTAGGATAGAACTAGTGTACGGGGTGATCGCTCATCGGCACGGACTCGGTGGGCCAAAGGGCCTGTTTCCACACTGTATTACCAAACAAAACTAAAAATGTTCAACTAAACTAAAAGCTAAAAAAACTAACAGCATTTTACCAGAAGGACTGCAGCGGTTCAAGAAGGCAGCTCACCCCCACCTTCTCAAGGGCAACTAGGGATGGCCGATAAATGCTGGCAACATAAAGGTCCCCAAAAGTTTTATGATTTAGAAAGATGGTAATCCCGACACACACGTGCTGCCTTTCACAGACTCCCCATTCCAGCCCAGCAAAAGGTACAGAGGCTTGAAAGCGTGCACCGCTTCTCCTCTATTATCAGGCTTCTGAATGGTCCTTCCATAAGCTGGAACACTATCCAATTCACCTCTATCCCATTGAGGACATTGGACTTTGTCTCTGGAGCTGGTGCACTACTATATTCTGTACTCTGCACCTTCCCCTTTGATCTCCCCATTGTACTTGAGTTTGACTTGATTGTATTTATGTACAGTATTATCTGATCTGTTTGGACAGCCTGCAAAACTAAGCTTTTCACTGTACCTCTGTACAGGTGACAATAATAAACCTTCAAGTAAACCTAAGGTATGGTGAGTTTGCAGGGCTTCCTGCGGGTAATTTACGATTCTGACAACACAGTATCACAGAGGAGACTAGTTTAACTCAGCATCATGTTCGGAATGGACAAGGGCCTGGTCCTGTGCTGTACTGTTCTGTGCTCGATGATTGAAAGAAGAAATGGTGGTGCAGCGGTAGATTTGCTGACTTACACTCCTGACTACGGGTGCTGTCTGTACGGAGTTTTTTTACATTCTCCACGTGACCACGTGGGTTTTCTTGGGGACCTCCAGTATCCTCTCACACTCCACAGACGTAAAGGTTTGTAGGTTAATTGGCTTGGTATCATTGTAAATTGTCCCTGGTATATGTGTGGGATAGTGCTGGTGTACGGGGTGATCGCTGGTCGGTACGGACTCGGTGGGCTGAAGGGCCTGTTTCCGCGCTGTATCCCCAAACTAAACTGAACTAAATTGACTCGAAGTCTTGATGATCAAGAGCTCATCCCAGCATGTCCACAAGCTCTGTAAACCCAGCAGTGTATATTAAGGAGGCATAATAGGCTCGCATTTCTGCAGCGGTTCCTGGAATTGGCGAGAGAGGAACAGAACGTTATCCACTTAGGTTTTGTTTTGATTCCCGCAATTCCCCTTGTCTGATGGAAACAGAGTCTTCACTCACCCATGAATCATCCTCGCTTGTTTTTATCTGGCGACATGATATTTACACCAAATCCAGGCTCAGAGACCAGAACCAACTCCCTCTGCGGTCGACTTGGTCAGCATGGACAAGGTGGGCCGAATGGCCTTTTTCTTTGCTCTACTGCATTATGACCGACTTAGATTATTCTCTCTGGAACATCGATGGTTGAAGGGAGACCTGGTAGAAGCTTATTAAAGATAGACACAAAGTGCTGGAGTAACTCAACGGGTCAGGCAGCATCTCTGGAGAAAAAGGATGGGTGATGTTTCGGGTCAGAACCCTTCCTCAGACTGAAAGTAGAGGGGAGGGATGGGGAGGGATGAGGATATAGGAGATGGCATGAAAAGGAGGTAGGAGATAGACCTTTTCCTACCTCCGGTTCCCTCCCCTTGACTTTCAGTCTAAAGAAGGGTTCTGACCCGAAATGTCGTGCTTCCTTTTTCTCCAGACATGCTGCCTGACCCACTGAGTTACTCCAGCACTTATGTGTCTACAGTATAAACCAGCATCTGCAGTTCCTTTCGACACAGAAGTTTATGAAAGCTGGATTAAAGCATTAAGTTATTTCTCTGGAGCATTGGAGGCCGAGGGGAGACCTGATAAAACTATGATTCTAATAGTTGACTTAGGATGGAGAAAGTTACACTAGGAAAATGAATCAGTCATAGAGTCATACATCACAGAAACTGGCCCTTCGGCCCAACTTGTCCATACTGGCCAAGATGCCCTGTCTTCACTTGTGCCACCCACCTGCGTTTGGCTCATATCTCTCTTAACCTTTCCTATCTATACCTGTCCAAAAGTCCTTTAAATGCTGTGGCAGCGGTCAATGCATCGTTGCATTCCTGGTGACCCATAAGGCCTGTGAATTATTAAATAAAAGGTAGTTAACTTACGCTGTTGATAATGCTGAAATATGTTACAATGGCTGGGGGTTATTCGTAAAAACATTTTTTTTTTGGCGTGTTTATACATGCAAGAATTTCCAAACATCCACTAGACAGATGTGTTTACAGTATTTCCCATTTTCCAATTAATTCCAAATTGGTCTGACGAGTGCACTGCTCCCCTGCCTCTCAACTTTCAAACGTGGACATCAGAATCCTTCTTTGCTGCTGTAAAAGCCTTTTCACCTCCAGAAACTCCTCGGGCTTGGTATGGATAAGGTACAGCATGGAAACAGACCCTTTGGCCCACTGAGTCCACGCGAACATTGATTGCTCCATTCACACTCGTTCGATGTTATCCCGGTTTCTCATCCACTCCCAATTTACACAGGGCCAATTAAACTACAAACCCGCACGTTTTTGGGATGTGGGAGAAACAGGAGCACTCGGAGAAAACCCACGCGGTCACAGGGAGAACGTGCAAACTCCATGCAGACAGCACCCAAGGTCAGGATTGAACCCAGGTCTCTTGGACTCGGTGGGCCTGTTTACATGCTGTATAACGAAACTAAATGCAAGGGCTCTGAACAAAGTGTGCTTGTTTGACAGTCGCTCCATTCAAAGCAGTTATTTGGTTGCATAGTCATTGTCTATAAGCCATTTCGTGTAAAAGAAACCGATTATCACTGCACAATTTTCAGCAAAATCATTTCAGTTGGTTGCAAAGTGTCAATGTTCCTGTATCTTTTATTAAAATTTATGCGATGTGAATTGTTTGTTGTGAGATGGTTTGTGCCTGTATCAGAAGCGGGCTGTTCTGCTGTCAGTCATTCCTCTGTAATATTAAGTGTTGGAAGATGCTGGTTGATACTGAAGATAGACATAAATTGCTGGAATAACGCAGCAGAACCGGCAGCATCTCTGGAGAAAAAGCATGGGTGACATTTCAGGTCAAAGGGTCCATAGTGAAGTTGTATATGCATTGTGTACAAGCCATTTCAAACTGGAGGAACAGGACCTCATATTCTGCTAGGGTAGCTTACAACCCATCAGTGTGAACATTGAATTCTCCATCCTTTCCGATTTGTCCCCCCATCCCCTTCCACCTACATCCCCTCTTCTGGCTTCACATTTCACGCCTTTTCTCCCCTTATCTCACAGCCTTTTGCCTCCTTTTCATTTCTGGCCTGTGTCCAACCACCTGCCCATCAAACCGTCTTCCCCCCTCACCTGTATCCACCCATCACTTGCCAGACTTTGACCCACTTCCACCTCCCCCATCTTTCTCCCCCTGACTACAATCTGTCTGAAGAAGGGTCCCGACCCGAAACGTCACCTATCTACGTTCTCCAGTGATGGTGTCTTCCTTACCTGCTGAGTTACTCCAGCATTTTGTGTCCTATTTGTAAACTGGCATCTGCAGTTCCGTGTGTCTACTGTTTGCGACTGTTTGTGTCTTTCTCGCTACGTATCTTGTCCTTAATCTGTTGGGTTCAACTGACGATGTGTAATAGTGAAATAAATATATTTATGGATCTGTAAAGTTGCTCTCTTTAATGTCTGACATTAGTTGTGTAGGCACAGTTGTCTAAAAGTTGGAGTCCATTTTTATTTGGTGGGTTAAACAAGGGCTATGTTTAAGCCCCCCATGAGAATACTCCCAAGAAAATACAATGTTGGAAAAGTTTATTTTAAGACACTTTACTTTCGAGATGCAGTTCGGAAACAGGCCCTTCCTGGCTCCCGAGTCCTCGCCAACCAGTGATCACCATGTACACGAGCAATATCCTGCACACCAGGGACAGATTACAATTTCTTTAACAAAGCCAATTAACCCTTACATTGGCATCTCTTTGGAATGTGGGAGGAAACCCGAGTGCCCAGAGGAAACCCATGTCCAGGCAGTGGGTAGTCGATGCCTGCCCCTCTTCCGGGCTTATGTCTGTGCCCGCGTGTCCCTGGAGAGGGAACACGCGGTGTCCACGGGGACGCTGGAGGCCTTCCGTGAACGCTGGTCGCCGCGGGGGGGTCGATTGCAAATTGTTGACAAAGTTGGTGGGATTTTAATTTGATAATTGTTGCGTTTGTAGACTGCCGATACAGGCAGCTTTTGATTTGATCACATTACCACTTTGTATATTTGTTTTTGTTTTCGGAATAAAGTATTTGTAAACAGAAAGACGAAACCCATGCGGTCACAGGGAGAATATACAAACATTGTACAGGTATCAACAACAGTATCATATCATATCATATCATATATATACAGCGCGGAAACAGGCCTTTTCGGCCCACCAAGTCCGCGCCGCCCAGCGATCCCCGCACACTAACACTATTAACACTATCCTACACACACTAGGGACAATTTTTACATTTACCCAGCCAATTAACCTACATACCTGTACGTCTTTGCAGTGTGGGAGGAAACTGTGTGGGATTTTTAGTTTAGGTTAGTTTAGAGATACCGCATGGAAACAGGCCCTTCGGCCCACCGTGTCCGCACTGACCAACGATCCCTGCACATTAACATTACCCTACACACACTGGGGGACAATTTTCACTCATACCAAGCCAATTAACCTACAAACCTGTACATCTTTGGAGTGTGGGAGGAAACAGAAGATCTCGGAGAAAACCCACGCGGTCACGCGGAGAACGTACAAACTCCGTAAAGACAGCACCCGTGGTCGGGGTCGATACACTCGAATTTAGAAGGATGAGAGGGGATCTTATCGAAACATATAAGATTATGAAGGGTTTGGACACGTTAGAGGCAGGAAACATGTTCCCAATGTTGGGGGAGTCCAGAACAAGGGGCCACAGTTTAAGAATAAGGGGTAGGCCATTTAGAACTGAGATGAGGAAATACTTTTTCAGTCAGAGAGTTGTGAATCTGTGGAATTCTCTGCTTCAGAAGGCAGTGGAGGCCAATTCTCTGAATGCATTCAAGAGAGAGCTAGATAGAGCTCTTAAGGATAGCGGAGTCAGGGGGTATGGGGAGAAGGCAGGAACGGGGTACTGATTGAGAATGATCAGCCATGATCACATTGAATGGCGGTGCTGGCTCGAAGGGCTGAGTGGCCTACTCCTGCACCTATTGTCTATTGTCTATTGAACCCGGGTCTCCGGTGCTGCCAGCGCTGTGAGGCAGCAACTCTACCGCTGCGCCACCGTGCGGCAGAGACAGAGAAATTGAGTGTCTTTGCAATAGGCAGGGCGGGAAGATATGTAGTCCAGATAACTGTGGGTGTCGGTGATTTTGTAGTAGATGTCAGTCACAGGATATCCCTTGAGATGGAGACAGAGAGATTAAGAAAGGGGAGGTGAGGTGCTGGAGACAGTCCAAGTGAAAATGAGGGTGGAGGTTGGTGGTAAAGTTAATGAAATCAACATCTCTGGATGTTAACTTCTTGTTCATAAATTTCTTAGAAGTTCCTCTCTCATAGAACCGCAGAGTTACAGCACAGAAACAGGCCCTTCAGCCCAACCCATCCATGCTGACCAAGTTGCCCCATCTAAGCTCATCCCATTTTGGACCTTACCCCTCTAAACCTTTCCTGTCCATGTACCTATCCAAGTGTCTTTTAAATGTTGTTTTAGTACCTGCCTCCTCTGGCAGCTTGTTCCACCATCCTTCATGTGAAAAAGTTGTCTCTCAGGTTTCTATTAAATCCTTCGCCTCTCACCTTAAACATGCCCCCTGGTACTTAATTTGTCTACCCCAGGCAAAAGACTCAGTGCATTCACCCTATCTATTCCCCTCATGATTTTATACACCTCAAAAAGATCACCCCTTAGCCTCCTGCGCTCCAAGGAATAAAGTCCGAGCCTGCTCAACCTCTCCCTATTTCTCAGGCCCTCGAGTCCAGGCAACATCCTCAGACAAAATCCGTCAACATACAAAAATTGACTGAACAACTCCATTAAGGACTCGTCTATAATTAACTAGAGCACTCTGAGGATGTGTTGCACAGTAATTAATTGGATTCTGCTCGCTACTACAACAAGAAATGTACAAACACCATTGCAACACTTACAAATACTGATTGGGGGGGGGGGATGGTTCAATGAAGCACAGCGGGACATTTTCTATTTTGATCATTCATTTCTGTCACAGTGCCCTCAGGATGTGAATCGCAGTCTCACAAGCCAAAGGTGAAAGATTGGGTGGAATGTTGATCACAGGGATGAAATTAGTCATAGTGTGGGGTGGTATTAAATAAACCATAATGAGTTACATTCTGCCGCTCTTTAGTCCTGAGTGTCTATTTGCTATCTGCCCATTGGCACAAAGGCAAGGCAAGGCAAGTTTATTTATATAGCACATTTCAGCAACAAGGCAATTCAAAGTGCTTTACATAAAACATTATAGAGCAGTTAAAAGCAATTAAAAACGGTCATTAAAGAGAATAGAAAATAAAAACAAGCTAAAATAAAATAAGACAGGTATAAATTATCAAGACTAATCAGTCTGAAGAAGGGTGCTGACCTGAAACATCGCCTGTCCATTCCCTCCACAGATGCTGCCTGACCAGCTGACTTCCTCCAGCACTGTGTCTTGGTCAAGTTTCCAGTGTCTACAGTTCCTGGTGCCTCCTCAAGAATAAATGTCACCAGCCCAGCATCCTGCCCCATACACACATCCTCAAACACTCTCACACACGGACACACACACATACACAGGCACACACACACATGCATGCACAGAGACACCCACACACACATACACATGCACTTGGCCCACTGAGCTCCATCCATCAGCAAACACCCACTTGGATGAATCCTCCTTTGATCTCTCGCCCTCTGGGCTTGTGGTGGGACAGGGAGTGAACCACTCGCTGAGAGCCCGTTGATAGCCCATGCCTGATGGATGTGTCTCAGTGCTGGTGATGAACCGGCTGCTGGAGCAGGGGTCGTGTGTGCCATTGACCTGTAACGGCTCCAGCCCTGCGCTGGCACACGGCAGCTCTCTCATTGAACTCCCATTTCTGGGAATCTCAAAAACAAAATGCAAAAAGAAAAAGACGTTTCTGGCAAGTTTCCAAGAAATTCAGGTGTCGGGGGTTAGAGATTTGCTGAACTGGAACGTTCTCCCAGTATCAATAACGCAAAACAGGTGATGGAGATTAAACAGTCAATTGCTCTCCAAAAAAGAGACACAAAGTGCTGGAGTAACTCAGCGGGTCAGGCAGCTTCTCTGGAGAACGTGGACAGGTGATGTTTCGGGTCGGGACCCTTCTTCACACCCAGTCTGAAGAATGGTACCGGCCCAAAAGTGTGATAGTGGTGGGGAATAAGCTGTCCTTAAGTCAGGACATCCAAGCTTGCAAGCTCCTTCACGCCATTTTCTTAACCTCATGACAATAGATCTGACTTCTGTCACTGAGATAGAAACCTCACGTATCCACCTATTAGCTGCCACATTTTGTCCTGCCCCTATATTGTCTTTTGTCTATTGTCTATTGTCTAATATAGCACTCGATAACACTCAAAAAACAAACGAAAAAAATGTATGTCCGCGAGTCGATCTAGTTCAAGACCTATTTGGAGATGGAGTGTTTAGTAGCCTAATGGTTGTAGAGGACGAAGCTGCTCCTGAACCTGGACGTTACAGTTTACCTTCTTCCCGATGGCAGGAGTGAAATGAAAGTGCGGCCAGGGTGGTGTGGGTCTCTGATGATGCTGGCTGCCTTTTTGAGGCAGTGACGCCTGTAGACCCTTTCGATGGGAAAGTCAGTACCCGTGATGTGACTCTGACCTGACAGTGTTCACCACTTTGTGCAATCTTCTTCGTTCCTGGGCGTTCGTGTTGCCAAACCAGGCCATGATTCCTTGATGGGGATCCACCGTAAATTGGTGAGCACAGTCCCTTCCATTGACCTCATTTATATCCCATGCTGCCTCGGCAAGTCAAGGGCGAGTCGCCACCCTGGCCACTCCCTCTTGTCCCCACCCTGGCCACTCCCTCTTGTCCCCACCCTGGCCACTCCCTCTTGTCCCCACCCTGGCCACTCCCTCTTGTCGCCACCCTGGCCACTCCCTCTTGTCCCCACCCTGGCCACTCCCTCTTGTCCCCACCCTGGCCACTCCCTCTTGTCCCCACCCTGGCCACTCCCTCTTGTCCCCACCCTGGCCACTCCCTCTTGTCCCCACCCTGGCCACTCCCTCTTGTCCCCACCCTGGCCACTCCCTCTTGTCGCCACCCTGGCCACTCCCTCTTGTCCCCTCTCCCATCAGGCAAAAGGTATCGAAGTGTGAAAACGTACACCGTCTGATTCAGGTAAGTTTCATCCCTGCTGTTATCAGGCAACTGAACCATCCTACCACAACTAGAGAGCAGTCCTGAACTAACTATCAACCTCATTCGAGACCCTCGGACTACCTTTGATCGGACTTTACTGGCTTTATCTGCACTAAACATTATTCATGTTATCCCCTTTATCGTGTATCTGTACACTGTGGATGGATTGATTGTAATCACGTACTGCCTTGCTGCTGACTGGGTAGTGCACAACAAAAGCTTTTCACTGTACCTCACTGCACGTGACAATAAATAAACTAAACTAAAGGAAAAGTGAGCAGTGTTTGATTGGAGTTTTTATGCTCAACGATAATGAGAGAATTGGATAAACAACATTTGATCCTCCCCAATGTTTGAAAGAGGTTCAGAGGAAGATGAATCAGGTCATCAAGGCCTGTCCCTTGAATGATTCACAATCACGGAATGTTCTGAGAATTCAGAGCCGCATTTGGATCGTTGAAAGACACTGGACAAAATATTATTTTGAAGTGATTTATGTCAGAATGCCACTGGCCAAAACACTCGACATTACATGAAAAATTAATTAATAGTTTTGGATGAAGCTACAAAGCGATAACATAATTCACCATTTTAGTGATAAAACTGGCTTCAACCCGGCAATGTGGAAAATTGCTCGGAATATCCAAGAGTCAAGAGATTTTATAAAATTATGAGAGGCATAGATAGGGTAGACAGTCAGAACCATTCACCCGGCATGGAAAAATAAATACTAGAGAGAACAGCTGAAAGATGAGAGGAGATGTGAGAGGCAAGATGTGTTACACAGAGTGTGGTGGGGGCCTGGGACACACTGCCAGGGGTGGTGATGGAGGCAGGTACGATGGGGGCGTTCAAGAGGCTTTTGCACAGGTACATGGATATGCAGGGAATGGAGGGGAATGCATCATGTGCTGGTAGGTAAGAGTTGGTCTTGGCATCATGTTCAGCTTCTTTGTGATTGTCCACTCCGGGCACTGTAGAGGCTCCGTCACTGAGTTTATTCAGAACTAAGGTGTAAAAAAAACAACCTGCTGGAGGAACTCACTGGAGGCATACTGATGGTATTGGTTTGGGGTTGTTATAAGTTTATAAGTCATATTTTTCCACTCTTTGCCTTCTGCCATTCAGCCAGTCTTCTATCCATGTAAGCATCTCCCCTCTGATACCATGGGCTCTCATCTTCTTTAACAGCCTCACGTGTGGCACCTTGTCAAAGGCCTTCTGAAAATCCAGGTAAACAACATCCACCGACTTTCCTTTATGTATCTTGCTATTTACTTCCTCAAATAATTCCCACAGGTTCGTCAGGCAAATTGCCACGTGTACTGAGATTATTTGTTTGTTCCTTATCAAATGTACAGTGAGCCCTCGTTACAACGGACCATATAACGGGGGAGAATGGTGTCCTTTATTGCCGATTGTCTGCCATAACCAAATGTAATAAATGGCATTTCATGTGTGGAGACCCAACAATAACATATAGGTTGAGCAAGAACAGCACTGACAGAGGTGCCTTTTTTCAACCGAAACATGAAAGCAAAGCCTTACCTGCCCTGAGGTACAGGGCTCCACGATCTCAATGCAGCACCTACAGTTCTGAACACTTATGCTGAGTCTGCCTTGGCCCACGCGATTATGCCTTGGCCGATGCTCCTATGACTTGGAACCTAGGACTTGTGAACACCATCTCTTTGGATGTTAGGATGGGCCACGGACTCCCACTATTCCACTTTCTACTTGACAAAAGACTTGTGCTTTCCACACTCTGTTGGAGCATAGACAGAGTAAGGAGGAATCTTTAGCAAAAATGCTGGAGTATTAAAAATTATACATTGGGTGCTAAACAAAACTGACTTAGTGGGGATGGAATTAAGAGGAGTGGACCTCTCTGACTCACTGCTTGACAGGGAGATTAAATCGATGAAATATGTTTTATCTGCACATTGCCTTTTGCGAATAAGAAAACTGTGTTTTTAAATAAATGTTTGCAGTTTGGTTGATTCATGGGCTGTTTAATGGAGGGCTGCAGCACGCAGAATGGTACACAGTTACACTGAGTGTGTGTGCTTGTGAGTGATTCCACACACACCATCGACAGCACCCTGCTCCACCATCGGAGGCTGCTTTAGATCAGCACAGTGGGGGCATTAAGGTGGGGAGAGGACACGTACTGGTACTGTCTCTCTGTCTGTCCGTCCGTCTGTCTGTCTGTCTGCCTCTCTCTCCCCCTCTCTCTCTCTCTCTCGTTCACTCACTCTCTCACACTCACACACACTCAATCACTCACTCATACACACATTCACTCACACACACACACACACTGATTCACTCACTCATTCACTCACTCTCACTCACTCAAACACACACACTCACTCACACCCATACACTCACAAGCAGAACACATTCACACACATACACATTCTCTCACTCTCACACGCACATTCACACAAACGCACACGCATACACACACTCTTTTCCACACACACATTCTCTCTCTCTCTCTCTCTCTCTCTCTCTCACACACACACACACTTTCTCTCTCTCTCTCTCTCTCTCTCTCTCTCTCTCTCTCTCACACACTTTCTCTCTCTCTCTCTCTCTCTCTCTCTCTCTCTCTCTCTCTCTCTCTCTCTCACACACACACACACTTTCTCTCTCTCACACACACACACACACACAGGACAGATACACAGGCAGTGAGCACAAACACAACATGGCACTGCCCCTCCAGCAGAGAGACACACAACCTAACGCCCTTGAAAACACAGACAGCCACAAACGCATCTCACGTTAGGTATGGAGATGAAAACTCAAGAGAACACCGCAGGTATGGTTTCACCAAGGCCCCAGAGAACGACATAAGACGTCAGAGCTCCTGTACTCCATCCCTCCAACATTAAAGGCAACATTCTCTTTATTGATTTACCTGCCATCCCAAAGCACTCCAAATCCTCGGGTTCTGGTAACTCTATGAGTCCTTCCCTTATATTCAATTCAATCTTCAATTTCTCTGTACCGTGTGGTACAGAAACACATACAGGAGCACTATCATGTGTTATTTACTTTAATACTCACCACCCTTGCTGTAATCTACCCTAGCTGACATGACCCTCCACCTTTGGGTTGAAAACTCAGGTTTCAAAGTGAACCACTTCACTTCTCAACTAAATATACAGTTCTGCTGTGTTAGGGTGCCAGGAATCCCTTTGGAGTAAGTTACTAATGAATCCTTTCTTGTTGCACTGTACAAGATCTGGAATAGACTGTTCTCTGGGTGATCTTCAAAATCGGTCTTGTATACATTCCAGGAATTGATCCTCTGACCTGTTTATATTACTTTGGTTTGGCCAGTGCAGATGCACCTTAAAACACCCCTTGATTACAATATTACCGTTGCCCTATCTGAAATATAAGGGTAACGAAAAGGAGATAATGATAATTGATAAGAGATAATGATGATAGATTAATGAATGTTACTCTCTGAATTGTCGCCTCCACAATCCCGATACTACACACGTAAATAATATTGTAAATTGTGTTCTAATTTCTCAGTCACCAGACATTGAGGCACTTTTTTTGGAAAATTGTGCAGGAAACAATCCAAACCTGTATTGTAAGCAAACGTCTTGGTGAGTTTACAGAGATATAGCAATCTCTCAATTTATGAGTGGATAAGATTACTTTATTGAGTCAAAGATCAAAATAGCATGGATACATGCCCTTCAGCCCAACCTGTCCATGCCAAACAAGTTAGCATTCTGGGCTAATCTCATTTGCCCTCATTTGGCCCATATCCCTCGAAACCCTAATTGTCTATTGTCTATTGTATTCTGTACAGTTTTGGTCTCCTAATTTGAGGAAGGACGTCCTTGCTATTGAGGCAGTGCAGCATAGGTTCACGAGGTTAATCCCCGGGAAGGCGTGACTGTCATATGAGGAAAGATTGAAAAGACTAGGCTTGTATTCACTGGAGTTTAGAAGGATGAGAGGGGATCTTATAGAGACATATAAAATTATAAAAGGACTGGACTAGCTAGATGCAGGAAAAAATGTTCCCAATGTTGGGGGAGTCCAGAACCAGGGGCCACAGTCTTAGAATAAAGTGGAGGCCATTTAAAACTGAGGTGAGAGGGAACTTATTTACCCAGAGAGTTGTGAATTTGTGGAATTCTCTGCCACAGAGGGCTGTGGAGGCCAAAACACTGGATGAATTTAGGAGAGAGTTAGATAGAGCTCTAGGGGCTAGCGGAATCAAGAGATATGGGGAGAAGGCAGGCACAGGTTACTGATTGTGGATGATCAGCCATGATCACGATGAATGGCAGTGCTGGCTCGAAGGGCAGAATGGCCTCCTCCTGCACCTATTTTCTATGTTTCTATGTATCTATCCATATATTTGTCCATATGCCCTTTGAAGATTATAACTGTAGCCGTTCTATTGCTTCCTTTGGCAGCTCATTCCATATACGAAGGGCCTGTTTGCACACTGCGTCTTCAATGTCTACAGTCTAAAGTCCTGCCACAGATGCCTGGCATCTGCTCGACTGAATTGAGCCTCTGGTTTGCGTCGGAAGGAACTGCAGATGTTGGTTTACACCGAAGATAGACACCAGTACTGGAGTAAATCAACGGGTCAGGGAGCATCTCTGGAGAAAAAGGACGGGTGACATTTTGGGTGTGAAGAAGGGTGCTGAGCCAAAACGCCACCATCCTTTACCTCCAAAGACGCTGCCTGATCCGCTGAGTTACTCCAGCACTTTGTACCTATCTGAGCCTCTAGCTTGTTTTGGAAATCTCCATTGGCATTCCTGATAGCCCTGCGGAGATCATACTTGGCCTTCACGTACGGTGCAGATCATCTTTCATGGAAGCCTTGGATCTGAATCTCAGCATAGACTGAATCTCCCTGTTCAGCCCAGGTTTCTGGTCAGGATAGACCCTAATTGTCTTTGTCAGAAGGCAGTCATCAGGGCATTCCTTGATGAAAGCAGTGATGATTGAGGTACACCCCTTCTTTCCTTGAAATCATCTTAGAGGAAGCAAGACATCTCAGGAAGCATCCCTCTGAACCAGCTCACCAACTAGAGAGCGGTCCTGACCCATCTACCTCATTGGAAAACCTCGGACTATCTTTCATTGGACTTTACTGGACTTTATCTCGCACTAAATGTTATTTCCTTCATCCTGTATCTATGCATTGTGAATATAGACACATAATGAGGACGTGCAGCGTAGGTTTACTAGGTTAATTCCCGGAATGGAGGGACTGTCACATGTTGAAAGACTGGAGCGACTAGGCTTGTATACACTGGAATTTAGAAGGATGAGAGGGGATCTTATCGAAACGTATAAGATTAGAGGCAGGAAACATGTTCCCAATGTTGGGGGAGTCCAGAACAAGGGGCCACAGTTTAAGAATAAGGGGTAGGCCATTTAGAACTGAGATGAGAAAAACTTTTTCAGTCAGAGAGTTGTGAATCTGTGGAATTCTCTGCCTCAGAAGGCAGTGGAGGCCAATTCTCTGAATGCATTCAAGAGAGAGCTGGATAGAACTCTTAAGGATTGCGGAGTCAGGGGGTATTGGGAGAAGGCAGGAACGGGGTACTGATTGAGAATGATCAGCCATGATCACATTGAATGGCGGTGCTGGCTCGAAGGGCCGAATGGCCTCCTCCAGCACCTATTGTCTATTGTCTATAATGGCTCTATTGTAATCATGTACTTTCCGCTGACTGGGTAGCACACAACAAAAGCTTTTCACTGTAACTTGGTACACGTGACAATAAAGTAAACTCAACTAAATAATGCTGGAGTTACTGAGCGGGTCAGGGAGCATCTCTGGAGAAAAGGAATAGGTGACATTTTGGGTCGGAGCCCTCCTTCAGACTCCTGTACTGTGTACGGCTTGATTGTGATTCTGTACAGCCTTTCCACTGACTGGAACAAAGAGCAACAAAAGAGCTTTCACGATTTCTACCACCACTATTTCCAATTCACCACTAATTTCCATCCTGCTCTTAAATATACTTGGACCATCTCCGACATCTCCCTACCGTTTCTGGATCTCACCGTCGCCATCACAGGAGACAGACTAGTGACTAACATCTACTACAAATCCACTGACTCCCACAGCTATCTGGGCTACACTTCTTCCCACCCTGTCTCCTACAAAAAGTCTATCCCGTACTCCCAATTCCTCCGTCTACGCCGCATCTGCGCCCAGGATGAGGTGTTTCACACTAGGGCATCAGAGATGTCTTCATTCTTTAGGAAACGGGGCTTCCCCTCTTCCATTATAGATGAGGCTCTCACTAGGGCCTCCTTTATATCCCGCAGCTCCGCTCTTGCTCTCCCTTCCCCCCATTCATAACAAGCACAGAATCCCCCTTGTCCTCACCTTCCACCCGATCAGCCAGCATATCCAACAAATTATCCTCCAACATTTCCGTCACCTCCAATGGGATCCCACTATTGGTCACATCTTCCCATCTCCTCTCCTTTCTGCGTTTCGCAGAGACCGTTCCCTCCGTAACTCCCTGGCCCACTCGTCCCTCCCCACCCAAACCACCCCCTCCCCGGGCACTTTCCCCCGCAACCGCACGAGATACAACACCTGTCCCTTTACCTCTCCCCTCGACTCCAGTAAGAGTACAGTCCTATGGATGCAATGTGGGGTCCCATCTTTTATAGTGAAAGAAAGCTCTGCAACAGGAAACACATTGTGCAAAGATTCATCGCGCAAACCTATTAATCAACAGTGCAGTAAATGGAGGAGTTGGTGTTGGCTCATATCTCAGGCCTTTTGTCAATTGGGTGGGTGAAGGAGAGATACAGAACCAAGCCAGGTAAATCTTCGCTCCTCCGTCAGTCTGAAGAAGGGTCCTGGCCCAAAACCTCATCTGTCCATTCCCTCCGCAGATGCTGCCCGACCCACTGAGTTCCTCCAGCACCTTGTGGTTTGGCTCAACCAAGGAACAGGCTATTTGACATCAGGCCGTGTGTGGAGAGATAGGATAACTCATGGCTTAACTCCAGGAGAGAGCAGCCACCTCCTGCTGCCAATTCTCATGTGGTGATGGAAGAGGTTAGGTGAGTATCTGCGGAATCAGAGTCATGGGTCATACAGCGTGGAAACAGGACCAGCGGCCCAACTTGCCAAAACTGACCAACATGTCCCATCTACACTTGTCCCACCTGCCTGCGTTTGGCCCATATCCCTAAACCTATATTACCCATGTACCTGTCTGTAGCGTGTTGTTTGGTTTAGAGATACAGCACGGAAACAGGCTCTTCGGCCCACCGGGTCCGCGCCGACCAGCGATCACCCGTTCACACTAATTCCATGTTATCCCAATTTCACATCCACTCCCTACATACTCGGGGCAATTCCCAGGGCCGATTAACCTGCAAACCCGCACGTCTTTGGGATATGGGGGGAAACCAGACATCTGGACGAAACAGGGAGAATGTACAAACTGCACACACAGACAGCACCCGAGGTCAGGATCGAACCCGGGACTCTGGCGCTGCAAGGTAGCGGCTCTACCAGCTGCATCTCCCTTTCTACAGACAGCATGTGCTGCAGCTGCTATGCGCTGGGTGGGGAAGGGAAGAGATGCTCAGGGCATTGATGGGCCCCAATGATTAGAAAGTCATTTGATTCACAAAGGCATCAAAGATTACGGGGGAAGGCAGGAGAATGGGGTTGAGAGGGAAAGAAAGACCAGCCATGACTGAATGGAGTTGACTCGATGGGCTGAATGGCCTAAATTTGCTCCTATATTTTACGGACATGTGTCCAGGAGAATTGATATGACTAGTCACCATGATCACAATTATGTGTGGCCTTTGTGTGTCTTCACATCTCCTGCAATGTGACCATCGGCAAACATTAAACTTGAGAATAGTCCGTGTAAAGGAGAAGATAATGTTTTATGCTCAAAAGCTGTAAACCTTGGCTGAGATTAAGTAGCCACAGTGAAACCGAATGCTGCCTGGATTGGTGGGTATTAGCTACAGCGATAGATTGGACAGACTTAGATCGTGTTCTCTGCAACGTCGGAGGTTGCGGGGAGACTTGATAGAGGTATATAAAATTACGAGAGGCACAGATAGGGTAGACAGTCGGAACCTTTCTCCCAGAGTGGAAATGTCCAACACTAGAGGGCATTGCTATAAGGTGGGAGGGGGAAAGTTTAATGGGGATGTGCAGGGTGTTTTTCTACACAGTGGTGGGTGCCAATAACGTCTTGCCAGGGGGGGGGGGGGGGTGCGGGCAGACTGATACGATGTGGCGTTTAAGAGGCTTTTGGATAAACGCATGGAAGTGCAGAAAATAGAGGGATATGGATCATGCATAGGCAGATGAGACCAGTTCAGCTCAGCATAAACATTGTGGACCGGAGAGTCTGTTGCTGTGCTGTCCCCATGTTCTATGTAACATGTTAATACAGTCAAACAAGGGTCGATGTAATACCAGAAAGAATTAAAACATTTATTTGGGCATAAATATATTACATATATACGCTACAGATAAGGTTTAGTCTTACATACATAGGGTAGTATTTGCAAAATCTATACATTAAAATTGATACGAAAGTTTTATATAATGCTTATGAAATAATCTAAAATTTACAATACAAATGCTTATGATTTCATTTCTATTTACCATTTTAATGAAAAGCTTGGAATGTACGATCAACACTTGAGGTAAGAAGAGAGGCATTTTACTTGTCAGAGTCCAGGTTATTTTTTGAGGAGAGGCCATGCCAGAGGGAGGGTGGATGGGAAGAAAATTGGGTTCTCAAAGTAGAAGGAGGGGGTGGGATGGAATGTCAGACAGCTGGGTCTGGATGGGGAGGGGAGGTGGGATGGTTAGGGAGAGGGAGGATAAGTTTGAGCATCCATGCTGTGTGATGCCAGGAGTGGAGGTTTTGGTGCTGAGGGAATCTTCCTCAGCATCTCGACAACAATTAAACAATATTAGGAAGGGATTTGTCTGAAAAGTACTTCTCCTTGCCATTTCATCGGCCGTGCGAACCGAAGGTCTGGCCGCAGGGAAATCAGACATGTGCGTTTACACCTGGTATCACACGTCACTAACTCTGGAATCAAATCAAGGCAGGTAGAGCAGGGATGAAATCCGAGGCAGATTTGTAGTGTTGAGTTTTGCTATGCCGTTTGGTAGAAGCAAGCTTTTTGTCATAATAAGAGAACAAAGAAAAGTTCTAAGAGTCCATTTAAAAATAAAAACCCCATCTTATGTTCATTTGGAGGCTATGATGCCGAGGATATGAGGGACCTCAAAGACTATTAAAAGCAAGATTCACATAACACAAATAACAATTTAAACTTTTTTTAAAAAGTTAAAGCAGTCAAGCCTGATGCTTTGGTAATAGATGATTATCCTTAATTCAAATTTAAAAAAATTGCTGAAATGCAACTATGTGTTGTGACTGCTTTTATCAAGCACAGTATCCGTAAATAATGGAAAGGACAGCGAGAAATTAACTATAAGTCACGTCTAATATTCTGCTACATCAGCTGAGGTGCGGAATCACCTACGGCGATTTTGGGGGGGTGGGGGGGGAGAGGAGATCGAGAGGGAACTGACGTTAAAGGGAGAGACAAAACCTCGGCGATACCTTTGGCTTCCCCCCACCCCCTTGACCCCACCTTGGTTGGGCCCTTGCAGAGAGTGTGTGTCGATGTATATCGATGATCTGTGCAGCTTTGGACAGGAGGTGATACCCTCCCTACTCACCCCCCCCCCCCTCCCCCCCCAACAAACACATGCAAAATAAAATGATATGGTTGTAAGGCCGGTTATGTGTAAACAATTCATTCAGGAATAATGTATTTGGTGATCCTTACACGCACACACACACATACACACATATACAAAGACACAGAAACACACGTGTGCGCACACACTAACTTGGGATAGAAAATAAAACGTCTCTGCATTTGAGATCCAAAGCCTAACATAACTAACACCGAGTGACACCTACGGCAAGTGTCTTGTAAAGTTGGAACAAACGAAAGACATGAACACAAAACAAAATAAACATTAATGCGACTCAAGAGGAAATTAAATGAGTACATAAGCATACTTACAATAAATAATAGGATTGCACTGTAATTGGCTTTTTTTTTCATTTAAAGTACTGAATGCAATAAAAAGTATAAATAAGAAATGAACTGAATGCTGGAATCCTTCCCCCAGTCTCGGGGTTGGCTGGGGGGGGGGTCGTGGAGGGGAGGTGCAGTATTCAGAGTGCGGGCTCCAATTTTGCGGCCTCTCTCTGTTTTTTGGTTTTCACCCCCAAAACTATCTGAAAAATGTGTCCACGGTGGAAGGTTGCCTCTCACCACTCCTGCAGGCTGCGATTGATTGAAAGATACTGCATGAAAACAGGCCCTTCAGCCCACCGAGTCCATGCCGACCTTCAATCACTCATTCACACTAGTTCAATGTTAACCCACTTTCTCATCCACTCCCAGCACACTGGGGGCAATTTACAGAGGGCCAATTAACCTCCAAACCCACACCTCCTTTGGGATGCGGTTGGAAGCCAGAGCACCCGGAGGAAACCCACGCGGCCACAGGGAGAACGTGCAAACTCCCCGCACACTCAGACAGTACCCAAGGTCAGTATCGAACCCGTGTGTCCCTGGTGCAGCGAGCTAGCGGCTCTACCTGCTGCGCCACTGTGCTGCCAACACAGAATGTTGATCCCTCCCCCACACCATAGCTCTGACTTGGAATCCAGCTTTGTGTCATAACCAGGGAAAGGTGATGTGACGGATGGGACCAGGTTCTTGTATGATTTTACCAGGTCGTATGCAAAGACAAAGATTTTCACTGTACCGAGGCACGTATTATTGAATCAGGGATGGAGATGTCATGTGGAATCAACCCATCCACTCCCAGGCTTTCAGGTCTTTGTCATTAAAAGCTTGCCTCCCATCCCCATGCCTCTTCTTAAGTCCACACATGGTAGGAACGCGATGTAGGGTCCAATGAAGGGGTTAGGGAGAGGCAGGGGGATAAGGGAATAGAGAGTGAGATACACATTTAGAGAGAGAGAAAAGATAAAGAGTCAGACAAATGAAGGAAGAGAGACAAAGAGATAGATAGATAGATAGATAGATAGATAGATAGATAGATAGATAGATAGATAGATAGATAGATAGATAGATAGATAGATAGATAGATAGATAGATAGACAGATAGATAGATAGATAGATAGATAGATAGATAGATAGATAGATAGATAGATAGATAGATAGATAGATAGATAGATAGATAGAGCGAGAAAAAACGGTAGAATTAGACTGATGAAAACAGCCATCTCAAAGGAGCAAGAGAGAGAGAGATGAGCAGAGAGAATCATACGCAAAGAAAGACCGTATGGCTACTTTAGTTCAGTCGGAACAATACATGTTGAGAGAATGCCAGTGGTTCTGCTTTGGCTAAGGATGATCTTGTGGCGATGGTATTGGCGATTTCTCTCCAGTGTTTTCACAAAATGCTGGAGTAACTCAGCGGGTCAGGCAGCATCTCTGGAGAGAGGGAATGGGTGACATTTTGGGTCGAGACCCTTCCTCAGACCTTCGATTTGTACCAGCATCTGCAGTTATTTTCCTACACATCTCTCCAGTGTTTTGAACGGTAATGGTAGTCTAAGTCTCAGACAGGTCCAGGAGTGTAGGGATGACTGCTGAGAGGTAGACAATCAGTCTGTGCCTTGATCGTCAGCACTCTGTAGTTTTAGGGAAACAGGCCCTTTGGCCCACCGAGTCCATGCCGACCATCGACCCATTCACACTAGGTCTATGTTATCCCACTTTCTCATCCACTCCCTACACACAAGGGGCAATTTACAGAGGGCCAATTAACCTACAAACTCACACATCTATGGGATGTGGAAGGAAACCGGAGCACCCAGAGAAAACCCATGTGGCCACAGGGAGAACATACAAGCTCTGTACAGACAGCACCTGTAGTCAGGATTGAACCCGAGTCTCTGGTGCTGTGAGGCAGCAACTCTACTGCTGCGCCACCATGCTACCCTTCAATGACACATGTTGGCAGGTCAGGATTGTTTGTGACAGAGAGACTTGATGGGAACCTGCTGGTAGTGGTGTTCCCAGGTGCCCTTTGCCCTGATCTTTCTGGGTCCTTATAGCCTGTTGTGGACACTGGACTTTGTCTCTGGCTACAATGTGCTACATTGCTGAGAAATATATTCGACACTCTTTGCTCTAGCTATGGTACTTGACTTTAGCTTGGTTGCATTTACTGTATGTATAGCATTATCTGATCTGCTTGGACAGCATGCAAAACAAAGCTTTTCACTGTACCTCAGTACACGTGACAACAATAAACCTAAACCTAACTGCAGTGTAGAAACAAAGAACTGCAGATGCTGGTTTACCAAAAAGCCACAAAGTGCTGGAGTAACTCAGCGGGTCAGGCAGCATCTCTGGAGAATGTGAATAGTCAGGTGTAGCACCTTTGATGAAGAAGGGTCCTGATCCAAAACATTACCTGTCCATTTTCCGCAGAGATGCTGCCTGACCGCTGAGTTAGTAAGGGTGTTTCTTGATCAGTTGGGAAGTCGGGCGTTATGGGGAGAAGGCAGAAGAATGGCATTGAGAGGGAAAGATAGATCAGCCATGATTGAATAGCGGAGTGGACTAAATGTGTCGAGTGGCCTAATTTTGCTCCTATGACTTATGAACTTACTCCAGCACTTTGTGCGAACTGCATTGTGTTTTACGGATGGTGCAGGCTGGAGCCACTGTGCATCGGAGAGAGGGAGGGAAGGGTCAGGGAGGTGGACGGGCCAAGGATCGGAGACCTGGACTAAAGATCTATCAGATGGAGTGAGCATGGGGCTCAGTCCGTTCTCTGTGACCGTACCTGGTGGAGAGGTAGGATGTGGACGGTCCCATTATGGCACAAGATGCCTGGGGTGGTGGGGAATGGAA
This sequence comes from Rhinoraja longicauda, assembly GCF_053455715.1. Lineage (NCBI taxonomy): Eukaryota > Metazoa > Chordata > Chondrichthyes > Rajiformes > Arhynchobatidae > Rhinoraja > Rhinoraja longicauda. Next base: position 22,663,270 of record NC_135965.1, read on the forward strand.
TGACTGTCTCACCTTGGTGGCTGATGGTACAAGGCTTTACGTGGCAGGAGAGGGCATTCACTGAAGAGTTACTTCAATTGCAAGTCATGGCCATTGTTCACTCTGCCCCGCACCAGACCACAGCACGCAAGGGTTTCAATGGCGGAAGGTAGTACCAGGAAGCAAATACCACAGCAGATGAGGAACTGGAGCCAACAACAACTGCCTGCATTTATCTAGCACCTTGGATGAGGCACAGGTCTAACAGGAATCTTCAGGGGACAAGCATTTGCCACCATTCAGCAGTACCATTGTCTCGAGGAGGTTCGGTTTCAATGGCTCGAGAGTCTGGTGAGAGGAGGGGTGGGAATTCTTCAAGTGGGTAGTGATGGTAGGAACAGTCACAGTCCTGAGCGACCTTCTCCTATATCCTCTGCACCATCTTGTGGCCGCTCTGGGTGAGGTAATTAGCTGCCAGATCTTCAGGGGTTCTAGACTGAGGTGAGGCGGGGGTTGGTGCTTACAACTTTAGACTCTGCCCGCACGGATGTCCGACAGACGGTGGTCCCGTCACCATTGCTCTCGTCCCGATATAGTGGGTGACTACAACAAGTTAGGACAGGCTGAACCAAGGTCTTAAATGCCAAAAGACTATACACTGGTGTCTGACTTCTGCTACTACAACCCCCATTTCTCAGGGCCAACGTTGACCTATCAATGGTCAGCGTGGACTTGGTGGGCCTGTTTCTAGGCATTAGTGGCTGTTGCTGTCATTGGGAGCTTGATTGGTGAGCGGGTGCTTGATATTTAGGATATTGGCCATTGATATGGACTACCAATCTCTCCCCTATGCCTCTGCTCACACTCGTTGGCCAATGTGAAGATCAGGCCTTCAGAATGTCGTGGGCTTGAGTCCCGCTTTAGAAACTTGCGCCCAAAAAATACTCTCAGTTGTTCACAGTTCAGTACTGAGGGAGCACCATGGTCAAGGTCCTGAATTTCAACCCAGGACCTGTCGCCTACCCTCAGGATCTACCCGACCACTCTGAAGAGATCCAGGGAGAACCTTCCCTTATTCCCATCCAATTTCTAAGGCTGGTCTGGAGCAGATCGAGCAGAAAGAAGATAAAAGTGCAAACAACGACAGACCTTAGGCCTGCGCTCTCTCGCGGTACGGTGTAGCTGGAACCTTTGGTTGGTGATGGACTCCATCCAGGGCACCTCCACAGCAACGGCTTTCCTCCACCAATCAGGGGGTAGTGCTGAGCCAAATGCATGCTGGGATACCCCTTTCCAAAAAGGCTGCCCGGGCCTATTCAATTCCACTCAAAGACTGCATTCAAAGGGCTGGCATTACTGCCTTACTAACTCGGATTTTGCTTTGGTTCATATAACAATTTTCAAGTATGCAAGGCCTTGGAGGCATCTGGGCCAAATATGGGCCAATGGGACCAGCTTAGATGGGGCATCTTGGTCAGCATGGACGAGTTGGGCTGAAGGGCCTGGTTCCATGCTGTATGACTGTAACTCTATTTCTCCTATGGGTTTCCAGCTCCACAATGTCTCCAGGCTGATCTTTCAAGATATTTCAGTCAAAGTACCGCACAGGTACTTCAGGCAAGAGTGCCGGGGGAGTTCATCGTCGGCTGCTGTTGGAGCCGAGGGGAATCGTGTGGAAGTCCAGTCTCCCCAGTATGGAGCTGACAGGATCCGGGTGTGGACACTGGATGTAGCTGGAGAAGACCACACCAATGCCAATCCCAACCCCCGCCATTGCCCCCTGTCCGTCCAGGAACCCCAGAGTTCCCTCAGCTCCTCAGACCTGCCTCAGACACCCACCTCCACCTGGGAGCTGGTCGGGTATCCCCGTGGATCGTAACGTTGGGGCAACGGGGGGAAGGGCAGGGGGACCTGGGGGTGCAGTGTGGACCCCTAGGGCAGCCTGCGTCTGGCGGGAAGGGGAGAGCACGAAACGGAGGGCAGGGGAGGGGGGGTGGGGAGTGGAGGGGCAGTGTGGACCCCTAGGGCAGCTTGCATCTGGCGGGAAGGGGAGAGCATGAAACGGAGGGCAGGGGAGGTGGGGAGTGGAGGGGCAGTGTGGACCCCTAGGCAGCCTGCGTCTGGGGGGGGGAAGGGGAGAGCAAGGAAATGAGGGGAGGGTCTGAGTGGAGGGGAAGTGTAGACCCCGAGGCAGCCAGCATCAGAGGGGGAAGGGGAGAGCACGATATGGAGGAGAGGGGAGGGGAGGCTGGCCGGCAGTGGGAGAGGTGAGTTTCCTCCTTACCAACACCCCCCCCCCCCCCACTCTCAATCTGCCACCCTCATTCAGAGGCAGTGTGGACACCTGGCAGTGGCTGGCTGGATCTCCAAAGGGTGGAGGTGGAGAACAATGGAGGTAGGGTGGGGAGATAGGGGTGGTGTGCATGGGAAGGGAGGGGTGGGGGGGTTACCTGGAAGGCGAGCAGTGCCAGGTTCCCAATTGGACAACGTGGCATTACGAGGCATGGTCGGCAAAAGACAGTTTGAAGCTCAAAGGCAGTAACCCACCCAACGCCTGGAGTGGGGTGGGGTGAAGTGGGGGCTTCACCATTTGGATCAATAGACAATAGGTGCAGGAGGAGGCCATTCGGCCCTTCCAGCCAGCACCGCCTTTCAATGTGATCATGGCTGATCATTCTCAATCAGAGCCCTGTTCCTGCCTTCTCCCCATACCCCCTCGTAGAGTTGAGATGACCATGGGTGAGTAGAGAAGGATGAGGTTGGGGTTCACAGAGAGAGAGCACCCCACATTCCTCCGACACCCCTCACCCACCCTCCTCCCCCTCAATCTCATCCGTCTCATCCCAACGGTTGCAACCACACTCAAAGTGGTTCCTCGCCTCTGTGGCAAAGTGAACACCATGTGGGTTTGGGGTGGTGGGACGGGCTGGGCACTGGCCATGGAGCAGCTCCAACTCCAAGGTGTGACGGAGTCCAAAGGGGAGATGTTGGAGAGACTGCCTCCCAACCACCATGGTGCCTCCACTGTCCACCGCCCTCCCAACCATCCCTCGACACCCTCCGACCCTTTCGTACAATGGCCCCAGCCTTTCCCTTCCGTGTAGAGATATTCAGGGTTAGTCCTTTCCTGTATGGACCTCCTCCCGATGTGGAGGTTTTACTCAAAAATATATATATATTTAATATATTTATATATATATATATATATATATATATCTATATATATATATATATATATATATGTGTACGTATAAAAAACACACAAAGGCCATACAAGTAGAGGCTGTGAGATTAACCGGTCACACTTTGCTCACGACCCTCATCTCACCAAAGGGGAGGGAGAGAGGGCCACCTTACGCCAGAGAGAGGTAGAATGAACCTAGATCTTACTCCAAAGAGGAGCAGAAGAGATCTCCACCTTACTCCAGAGAGGGGCAAATAGGACCTCTTCACCCAAGCGGAAGGCAGAGAGGAACCTGCACCGTACGCAAGTGAGGGGCAAAGGGGTCCCTCAATTTACCAACGAGAGGGGCAAAGTAGTCCTCCATTTTACCCCGGAGAGGAGCAAAGGGAATCTCCGTCTTTCCCCAAAGGAGGAAGAAGGGATCTGCACTTTGCCCAAGAGGGAAGGAGAGGGACTCCATCTTACCCCAGGGAGGGGCAAAGGGGTCCTTACTCCACGAGGAAGGCAGAGGAGAACCTCAGCTTACCCCATAGAGACGGGGCAGAGGGTTCAAGGCAGGGGGGCAACAAACAGTCTCGATGGGCCACTGTGGTCGGCACTGCATGCTCCTCAGCCCACTCTGGAGAAGGTTTGAGAGGAATGACTTTGGTGCCTGCACTGGGATTCGGCTGGAGGGAGGGAGGAAGATGAACGAAACGAAACAACAACAAAATCGATTAAAAAATTGGAAAATAAAAGGTCGATTAATAGCGAGTCAAGAAATGGAAGAGATAAATGAGTTGGGCTGGCACTAGTATCAGCTAAGTTTATACCTCAAGAATTGTGAGTGGGAGTTTTTGGATTGCTCCTCCGTCACTTTACGATGAAGTATTGTAGGATAAAAGCGATGAAGATGGATAGGCTGGCAAAGCCAGCCAGGATGAGAGCAGCAAACTGCTCGTCACTGGCCAGAACCCCGCGCATCTGAGCCGCTTCCACAGTCCGCAGCTCACTGGCAGGCGGGCTCTCCTTCCTCCGCAGTGTGAAGATGGCCGAGGGGCTAAAGGGTCCGGTCAGCTCGTGGGACATGTCCCGGCAGTGGCGGCAGCATGAGACGCGGAAACGGTAGTCTGTGTTGGCTTGGAGGCCAGAGATCTGGAATGATGTCTCCTCGCCCTTATACACCTTTGGGAAGCAACAGAGAGCGCGGTCAGCCCTGTGTCCATCACACACTAATCTCCCCACAGCCCTGTATCCACCCCGCACTAATCCCACTGCCCCGCTCTCTCCCCACAGCCCTGTATCAATCCCACACTAATCCCACTGCCCCGCTCTCTCCCCACAGCCCTGTATCAATCCCGCACTAATCCCACTGCCCCGCTCTCTCCCCACAGCCCTGTATCCACCCCGCACTAATCCCACTGCCCCGCTCCCTCCCCACAGCCCTGTATCCACCCCGCACTAATCCCACTGCCCCGCTCTCTCCCCACAGCCCTGTATCCACCCCGCACTAATCCCACTGCCCCGCTCCCTCCCCACAGCCCTGTATCCACCCCGCACTAATCCCACTGCCCCGCTCTCTCCCCACAGCCCTGTATCCACCCCGCACTAATCCCACTGCCCCGCTCCCTCCCCACAGCCCTGTATCCACCCCGCACTAATCCCACTGCCCCGCTCTCTCCCCACAGCCCTGTATCAATCCCGCACTAATCCCACTGCCCCGCTCCCTCCCCACAGCCCTGTATCCACCCCGCACTAATCCCACTGCCCCGCTCTCTCCCCACAGCCCTGTATCCACCCCGCACTAATCCCACTGCCCCGCTCCCTCCCCACAGCCCTGTATCCACCCCGCACTAATCCCACTGCCCCGCTCTCTCCCCACAGCCCTGTATCAATCCCGCACTAATCCCACTGCCCCACCCTCAATCCCACAGCCCTGTATCTACCCCGCACTAATCCCACTGCCCCGCTCCCTCCCCACAGCCCTGTATCCACCCCGCACTAATCCCACTGCCCCGCTCTCTCCCCACAGCCCTGTATCAATCCCGCACTAATCCCACTGCCCCGCTCCCTCCCCACAGCCCTGTATCCACCCCGCACTAATCCCACTGCCCCGCTCTCTCCCCACAGCCCTGTATCCACCCCGCACTAATCCCACTGCCCCGCTCCCTCCCCACAGCCCTGTATCAATCCCGCACTAATCCCACTGCCCCGCTCCCTCCCCACAGCCCTGTATCAATCCCGCACTAATCCCACTGCCCCGCTCCCTCCCCACAGCCCTGTATCCACCCCGCACTAATCCCACTGCCCCGCTCCCTCCCCACAGCCCTGTATCAATCCCGCACTAATCCCACTGCCCCGCTCCCTCCCCACAGCCCTGTATCCACCCCGCACTAACCCCACTGCCCCGCTCCCTCCCCACAGCCCTGTATCCACCCCGCACTAACGCCACTGCCCCACCCTCAATCCCACAGCCCTGTATCCACCCCGCACTAATCCCACTGCCCCGCTCTCTCCCCACAGCCCTGTATCCACCCCGCACTAATCCCACTGCCCCGCTCTCTCCCCACAGCCCTGTATCCACCCCGCACTAATCCCACTGCCCCGCTCCCTCCCCACAGCCCTGTATCCACCCCGCACTAATCCCACTGCCCCGCTCTCTCCCCACAGCCCTGTATCCACCCCGCACTAATCCCACTGCCCCGCTCTCTCCCCACAGCCCTGTATCCACCCCGCACTAATCCCACTGCCCCGCTCTCTCCCCACAGCCCTGTATCAATCCCACACTAACCCCACTGCCCCACCCTCAATCCCACAGCCCTTTATCCACCCCGCACTAATCCCACTGCCCCGCTCTCTCCCCACAGCCCTGTATCCACCCCGCACTAATCCCACTGCCCCGCTCCCTCCCCACAGCCCTGTATCAATCCCGCACTAATCCCACTGCCCCGCTCCCTCCCCACAGCCCTGTATCAATCCCACACTAACCCCACTGCCCCACCCTCAATCCCACAGCCCTGTATCCACCCCGCACTAATCCCACTGCCCCACTCTCAATCCCACAGCCCTGTATCAATCCCACACTAATCCCACTGCCCCGCTCTCTCCCCACAGCGCTGTAACAATCCCACACTAATCCCACTGCCCTGCTCTCTCCCCACAGCCCTGTATCAATCCCATACTAATCCCACTGCCCCACCCTCTCCCCACAGCCCTGTATCAATCCCGCACGAATCCCACTGCCCCGCTCTCTCCCCACAGTCCTGTATCAATCCCACACTAATCCCACTGCCCCGCTCTCTTCCCACAGCCCTGTATCAATCCCATACTAATCCCACTGCCCCACCCTCTCCCCACAGCCCTGTATCAATCCCACACTAATCCCACTGCCCCACTCTCTCCCAACCGTCCTGTATCAATCTCACACTAATCCCACTGCCCCGCTCACTAAGCCATTAGATTTGTACAATTACTAAATCGTTTCTTGAGTATATTGAAGCTCTCATCAAGATTAAGGAGGCATATGTCAGAGGTAGGCGGTTGGGATCAAATAAATTCCTGGACAATATGATGGACAGAGGAGAAGGATGTAGTGACCAGACCTCCTATCCACCTCATTAGAGACCCTTGGACCGTCTTTAATCAGACATTACCAGACTTAATCATGCACTAAACATTATTCCCTTTGTTCTGTATTTGCACACTGTGGACGGCTTGTTCTCATTTATAGTCTTTCCGCTGACTGGTTAGCACACAACAAAAGCTTTGCACTGTACCTCGGTACACACGACAATAAACTAACCAAAGCTCTTAGGAGTTAAACAAGTAGAGGACATGAGATCATAAGGTCATCAGTGATAGTAGTAGAATTAGGCTAGTCGACCCATCAAGTCTACTCCGACATTCAATTATGGCTGATCTATCTCTCCCTCTTAACCCCATTCTCCTACCTTCTCCCCATAACCTCTGACACATGTACTAATCAAAAATCTATCTCTGCCTTAAAAATATCCACTGTCTGGGCCTCTAAAGCCTTGTGTGGCAAAGAATTCCACAGATTCACTACCTTCTGACTAAAGAAATTTCTCCTCAACTCCTTCCTAAAAGAACGTCCCTTAATTCTGAGGCTATGACCTAGAGCGTCCTAGACGCTCCCACTAGTGGAAACATCCACTCCACATCCACTCTATCCAAGCCTTTCACTGTTCTGTATGTTTCAATGAGGTCCCCTCTCATTCTTCTAAACTCCAGCGAATACAGGCCCAGTGCCAACAAACACTCATGGAAGGTCAACCTACTCATTCCCGGGATCATTCATGTAAACCTCCTCTGGACCCTCTCCAGAGACACACATCCTTCCTCAGATATGGTGCCCAAAATTGCTCACAATATTCCAAATGCAGCCTTATCAGCGCCTTATCGAGCCTCAGCATTACATCCCTGTTTTCGTATACAAGCCCTCTGTGAAATAAATGCTAGCATTGAGTTTGTTTTCCTTACTACCGATAGATATCTTTGGCAGACAAGGGAAATTCTAATAGATTCTCCAAAACAACCTTTGCAAAGGAGTAACTCAGGAGAGATGTGGGCTTCTTACAGACCTGTGTGGTTGGCAATGCATGATCCACGTGAGATGGGTGAGATCGTAAATGAAAAAGCCTTCTCTGGTCATGGAAGAGAGGGATTTCAGGTTCATGGAATAGTGAAGTCTTGAAACCTATCCAGAGTAGGACACACTGGCAATCATTAAGATGTGGAGAGGATGTTTCCACTAGTGGGAGAGTCTCGGACCTCTGAATAAAAGGACGTACCTTTAGAAAGGAGATGAGGAGGAATATCTTTCGTCGGAGGGTATGGTGAATCTGTGGAATTCATTGTTGCAGAGGGCAGTGGAGACCAAGTCATTGGGTATTTTTAAAGCGGGGGTTGACGGATTCTTGATTAGTGCAGGTGTCAGGGGTTATGGAGAGAAGGCAAGAGAATGGGGTTGAGAGGGAAAGATAGATCATCCATGAGGAAATGGTAGAGTAGACTACATGGGCTGAATGCCTAATTCTGCTCCGATGACTTGTGAACTTATGAATCAGTCGATTGGATCTGACCAAGTGTGTCCTAGGACACTGTGCGAAGCCAGGGAAGAAGTTTGGTGCCCCTGGTGCAGATAGTTGTATCAAAGTTAGTCATGGTTAAGATACCAGAAGGCTGGAGGGTGGCTAATGTTGCGCCTTTCTATAAGAAGAGCTACAAAGACCAGCCAGGGAACGAGTGGCCGGTGAGCCGAACATCACGGTGGGAAAGATATACACAAAGCGCTGGAGTAACTCAGCGGGTCAGGCAGCATCTCTGTAAAAGTAGGATGGGTAATGTTTCAGGTCGGGACCCTTCCTCAGACTGAAAGTAGGGGGTGGTGGGGAGGTGAAGAGCTGGAGGCAAGAAAAGACCAGGGCCGAATATGGCCGGCAACAAATGACCTCAGGCAGGGCAGTGCCTGGTAGAGTCCATTGTTGGTTAGAGAAGGTGTGATCTCAAGAGAAACAACGTGGAGAACTGTGGAACTGGTAAAATGACTAGGGTGGAGGTAAATGGCAAGGGGGTGGGGGGTGGAGGGGAGTGCGAGCTGTACTTAAAATGAGATAATTCAATGTTCATACTGTAGGGTTGTAAGCTACCCAAGCGAAATCTGAGGTACTGTTCCTTCAGTTTGTGTGTGGCCTCACTCTGGCAATGGAGAAGGCCCAGGACAGAAAGGTCAGTGAGGGAATGGGAAGGGCAGTGATAGGGTCCAACTGCATTTGGAAAAGCAAGGACTGATGAAGAAGTGTCAGCGTGGCTTAGTGCGTGGGAAGTCGCGTCCCATGGACTTGGTTGAGTTTTTGACGAGGTGATCAATAGGAATGATGATGGTAGGGCTATAGGCCTACATGGACTCTTGCAAGACTTTCATCAATGTCCTACATGATAGACTGATGTGGAAGGTTAGATCACATGGGATCCTGGATGTTTGAATTTAAGCCGAGAACTGAGATTTTTGAGTCCGTAGCTGAAATGGGTCTCGAACCCACAACTCCTTTAAGGTGGGGAGGGGTAGATTTAAAGGGAACCTGAGGGGCACCTATTTACACAAAGGGTGATAGGTGTATGGGACAAGGAGGTAGTTGAGGCAGGTACTATCACAATGTTTAAAAAACATTTGCAGGTACATGGATAGGATAGGTTGAGAAGGATATGGGGCAAACGCAGGCAAGTGGGAGCAGTGTCGATGGGGCATGTTGGTCGGCATGAGCAAATTGGGCCAAAGGGCCTGTTAATGAGCTGTATGACTATGGCTCGACGACCGACTGAAGAACTGATCTTCAAACCCCTGGACCAACACCAACAAGTGTCCATGACCGCAGTAGGACCAAGAATCTCCTTGGAACAGAGTCAATCATTGATCACACTCCGAGAACACACAAAAAAGCGAGATGTTTAAGTCTGAAAGGAATCATTTTGTACTCCATGTGTCACTGGCAATTTTCAGTCTGGGATTGAAATTGAAATGGAAAGAAGCATTAAAGTCATCCTGCAGGCATTTAATTTAAGGGATGAGTCAGTCTCATTGTCTGATCCACACACACTCATATTGTTCCTGTCAGAAAGACTTAAGTGATAACATCTCATTCTGTACCCTGTGCCTTCACAGTGCTGTGAAGTATGTTCACAACACGCCTGTAATTAAAGTCATCACCATTTGCCTACACTAGCCCAAAATAGTGCTTTCATAAACCATGGCAATTGTGTAAACAAACCGTGTAAACAATTGCACGGCATTACAGTGGCAGCAGAGGCTTTAGTTCCTTCCCTTGCCTCTTGTCCATGAAGCCATAGGAAGCCCAGAGGACCCAACTCCTTAGGAAAGGTGAGGAGAGATTGGTGGGCAGATGAAGAAAGACTGGATAGACTGGGCTTGTACTCGCTGGAATTTAGAAGACTGAGGGGGGATCTTATTGAAACATATAAAATTCTTAAGGGGTTGGAGAGGCTAGATGCGAGAAGATTGTTCCCGATGTTGGGGAAGTCCAGAACCAGGGGTCACAGCTTAAGGATAAGGGGGAAGTATTTTAGGACCGAGATGAGAAAACATTTCTTCACACAGAGAGTGGTGAGTCTGTGGGATTCTCTGCCGCAGAAGGTAGTTGAGGCCAGTTCATTGGCTATATTTAAGAGGGAGTTAGATGTGACCCTTATGGCTAAAGGGATCAGGGGGTATGGAGAGAAGGCAGGTACAGGTTACTGAGCTGGATGATCAGCCATGATCATATTGAATGGCGGTGCAGGCTCGAAGGGCCGAATGGCCTACTCCTGCACCTATTTTCTATGTTTCTATGGCCAACAGTAAACAATAGTAAAAGCACTTGCCCACACCAACACAAAGAAATAGATATTGGTGTGAGTAATATTTATTTCAAACAGAATCAGGCCCTTGTGAGTGGACTCATAGAGTGGTCCAGCACGGAAACAGGCCATTCAGCCCAACATGTCCATACTGATAAAGTTGGTTACCTGAGCTATTCCCATTTGTCTGCATCTGGTCCATATCCCTCTAAACCTTTCTTATCCATGCACCTGCCTTTTAAGCATTATAATTGTACCCGTCTCTAACACTTCTTCTGGCATTTCATTTCGCATAGCCACCATACTCTGTGCAAAACAGTTGCCCTTTTAAATTATTCCCCTCTCACCTTAAACCTCTGCCGTCTAGTTTAGTTTAATTTATCTTAGTTTAAAGATCCCACGAGGAGAAAGACCCTTTGGACCACCAAGTCCATGCCAACCAGCAATCACTCATTCACACTAGTTCTATCCGAGGGACAATTTGCAGAACCATTAAACTACAAATGTTCATTCAAGGGTGGTGACCCAGGAGATTCATCCTGGCTGGGACAAATGTGGCGATGAAGTGAGGAAATGCCTGGTACAGGAACAGGGACAAGACTGACCAAATTTGAACATTACGGGGACACAGTTCCCTGTTAGTGGCATCACAGTTAGACAGGGTGGTCGATGGGGCTTTGGCGACATTGCCCTTCATCAGTCAGGGTCTTGAGTATAGATGTTGGAACGACACATTACAGCTGCACAAAACATTGGTGAGGACACACTCAGAGTATTGTGTTCAGTTCTGGACACCCTGTTATGGGAAGGGCGTCGTTAAGATGGAAACAGCGCAGAGAAGATTTACGAGATGTTGCCAGGACTCAAGTGCCTGAGCTGCAGGGAGAGGTTGGGCAGGCTAGGACCTTGTTCCTTGGAGCCCAGGAGGATGAGGGGGTGATCTTATGGAGGTGTATAACGAGGGGAATAGATAGGGTGAATGCACAGAGTCTTTCACCCAGAGTAGGGGAATCAAGAACCAGAGGACGTAGGATTAAGGTGAGAGGACAAAGATTTAATAGGAACCCGAGCAGCAACTTTTTCACACAGAGGGTGGTGGGTGTATGGAACGAGCTGCCAGAGGAGGTAGTTGAGGCAGGTACAAGAACAACATTTAAAAGACTTGGACAGGTACATTGGCAGCTGGCGCGTTGGTGGATGTTCACTGAACCACCCCACCCTAAATCAACATCTCCCCTTACTATAACAACATCTCAAAGAAACTTGGACAGGTATCTGGATAGGAAAGGGATACAGGCCCAATGTGGACAAGTGGGTGGAGCTTAGATGGGACATCTTGGTTGGTACGGAGATGTTGGGCTGAAGGGCCAAATGCTGTATGACTAAGACTCTCCAGCTTAATAAAGGTGAGGCTTCCAGTATCAGCAAGGACGTTGCCGATTCAGGAGATTGGTTGGCTTGTGTTAGTTTTCGCATTCTGTCCTGTTGCAATCAATACCTGGAAACAACTAAACAGGCAACTCTCCCACCTCCCATCGCACCCCGGAGCCCACAAACCACTTCTTGACAGCCTTGAGCATGTTCTGCCCTCCTGTTGTTGTTTACTACCGGAGAGATTGGACGCAGCAAATGTCTTGTGTGGGCGCCGTCGCCATAGCGACGGACACAGCACGCTAAACCGGTTCCCTGCACACTGACTGATATGCAGCGAATGGAGGGATATGGGTCACGTGCAGGCAGAGGACATTCGTTTAACCTGGGATCATGTTCGGCACGGGCATTGTGGGCCAAAACGTCTGTTCTTGTGCTGTGCTTTCTTTCCCAACTCGAAACGCCACCGTAACCATGTTCTCCAGAGATGCTGCCAGACCCGTTGCGTTACTCAAGCTCTTTGTGTCTGTACTTTGTCTGTTTTGCATTGACTGATGGACAGATACAGCGTGGAAACAGGCCGTTCGGCCCGTCGAGTCCATGCCTCTCCCCCACACAGTCTGTCCCCACCACTCCGCACCCCTATCCGCCACATCATTCCACTGCCCCCCACTCCCCCCCTACACTGACCCCCACACTCGATCCCCTCCCCTACACTGCCCTCCAATGTCGCCCCCCCTCTTCCCCCCCACCTCGATCCCCTCCCCTACACTGCCCTCCAGTGTCGCCCCCCCTCTCCCCCCCCACTGACCCCCACCTCGATCCCCTCCCTTACACTGCCCTCCAGTGTCGCCCCCCCTCTTCCCCCCCACTGACCCCCACTCAACCCCCTCCCCTACACTGCCCTCCAGTGTCACCCCCCCTCTTCCCCCCCACTGACCCCCACACTCAACCCCCTCCCCTACACTGCCCTCCAGTGTCGCCCCCCCTCTCCCCCCCCACTGACCCCCACCTCGATCCCCTCCCTTACACTGCCCTCCAGTGTCGCCCCCCTCTTCCCCCCCACTGACCCCCACTCAACCCCCTCCCCTACACTGCCCTCCAGTGTCAACCCCCCTCCCCCCCCACTGACCCCCACACTCAACCCCTCCCCTACACTGCCCTCCAGTGTCCCCCCCCCACACCCCTCCCCCACTGACCTGCTTGTAGTCCAGCTCGCGTCCGACAGTGACCTGCAGGATGTAACCGATGGAGTCGCCCCTCATGGGTGGGATCGCCTCCCACGACACCTCGCATGTCCTTCCTTCCAGCTGCGTGACGCGGGGGGCTGCAACGCAACCGGGCAGAGGAGCAGTCAGACCCAGGTCTCCAGCAGCTTCCCGACCAAGCAGACCGAGAGCGGCGGGGGGTGGGCGAGGGGGAAGCGGGTGTCAGTGGGCAGAGGATGGCGGTCAGGCGGTGGGATGCCACCCTCCATGCCCGCGGAGCTCGAGTGGTCTCCACCCGGGACCCTCCGTCCACGTAAGCCTATCAGGTGCGGTGCAGCAGGTGGAGCCACTGCCTCACAATGCCAGAGACCCAGGAGTTTGTACATCCTCCCAGTGACCGCGTGGGTTTCCTCCGGGTGCTCCGGTTTCCTCCCCCATCCCAGAACCCGCCCACAGCACAGACATTTACACTTCACGCTGCCTCGGCAAGGCCACCAGCATAACCAGGGACCAGTCTCACCCCGGCCACTCCCTCTCCCCCTCTCTCCCATTCATTTTTTCCTTAACAAGGAGATTTTACTCCAATAATCACAGTTACAAAGTACTGGAAAGATCAAAACTGCCTGGCAGGTTGAAAAACATCAATCATTAGATTACAACATTATCATCCTTATCCATAACGCACTCGGACTTTATCGGACTTCAATGTTATATCTTTCACTAAATGTTGTACCCTTTATCCTGCATCTGTGCACTGTGCACGGCTTTGTTATATTCCTGTTCTGTCTCTCGTTTGACAACTCGGTACACGTGACAATAACAAACTACAGTAAACGAGACTGTTATGGACATCTAGGCTGTGCAGCCCCTGTCCTCTCACACCCCTTCATGGCCCCGCACGTCTCTGCCTGTCCCACGCCTCCGTTAACCCTTCATGGCCCCGCAGGTCTCAGCCTGTCCACTCCTCCGTTAACCCTTCATGGCCCCGCAGGTCTCTGCCTATCCACTCCTTCGTTAACCCTTCATGGCCCCGCATGTCTCAGCCTGTCCCACTCCTCCGTTAACCCTTCATGGCCCCGCACGTCTCAGCCTGTCCCACTCCTCCGTTAACCCTTCATGGCCCCGCACGCCTCAGCCTGTCCCACTCCTCCGTTAACCCTTCATGGCCCCGCACGCCTCTGCCTATCCACTCCTCCGTTAACCCTTCATGGCCCCGCAGGTCTCTGCCTGTCCACTCCTCCGTTAACCCTTCATGGCCCCGCACGTCTCTGCCTGTCCCACTCCTCCGTTAACCCTTCATGGCCCCGCACGTCTCAGCCTGTCCCACTCCTCCGTTAACCCTTCATGGCCCCGCACGTCTCTGCCTGTCCACTCCTCCGTTAACCCTTCATGGCCCCGCATGTCTCTGCCTGTCCACTCCTCCGTTAACCCTTCATGGGACCGCAGGTCTCTGCCTGTCCACTCCTCCGTTAACCCTTCTTGGCTCTCCCCACCAGGCTTTCCAGAAGATCATAAGATATAGGAGCAGAATTAGGCCATTCGGCCCATCGGGTCTGCCCTACCATTCAATCCTGGCTGATCTATCTTTCCCTCTCAACCCCATTCTCCCGCCTTCTTCCCGTAACCTTTCACGTTCTTACTAATCAAAAACCTGTCAATCTCCATTTTTGGAAATACCCATTGACTTGGCCTCCACCGCCGTCTGTGGCAATCAATTCCACAGATTGACCACCCCCTGGCTAAAGAAATCCCCCCTCTTCTCCTGTGTAAAGTTACGTCCTTTTATTCTGAGGCCGTGCCCTCTGGTCTTAGACTCTCCCATGGGCTTGGCCTCCACTGCCGTGTGTGGCCATGGACTGCACAGCCCGCCCCAGAGACTGACCTTTGACGGCGGGGGGCAGAGACTTGGTGGTGTTGAAGAGGTAAACCTCGGAGAACGCCCCCTCGCCAGCCTCGCTCAGCGCCTGGATGCAGAAACTGTAGCAGCTGGACTCCCTCAGCCGCTGCACCTTGTAGGTGTGGCTGGGCCCCCTGTAGACCGGGACAAACCTGCAGGAACAGAGCAGCAGCACAAAACCCCCGTTAACCTGCGGCCAAGTGCACTGCTGCAAGGCAGCTGTGGGGCGGGGGTGGGAGGGTGATGAGGGGGTGGGGAGGGAGGGGGTGGGAGGGTGATGAGGGGGTGGGGAGGGAGGGGGTGGGAGGGTGATGAGGGGGTGGGGAGGGAGAGGGTGGGGAGGGAGGGGGTGGGGAGGGAGAGGGTGGGGAGGGAGGGGGTGGGGGTGATTGTCGTGGGGGAGGGGTTGCTAGTGGGTGCTGGAGGAAAATGGGGAGATGGTGGGAGTGACGGGGTGGTTGAGGGGAGTGAGGGATTATTGGGGGGGGTCGGTGGTAGGGATGGGGGGTGAGGGTAATTGGGGGGTGTGGATAATGGGGGGGGAATGAGGAGAGTGGGGCTGAAGGGGCAGTGGAGATGTGGGTGGGGATTGAGGGGGTGAGGGGAGTGGGGGGTGGAGGTGGGATTGGTGGGTATGGGGGGGTGAGGGTGAGGGGAATGAGGGGCTAGTGGGCGGGTAGGAGTTAAGAGGGGAGGGTGGGAGGGAAGAGAGGGGGACGTTGTGAGGGGAGTGGTTAGGTGGGGTGGTGTGAGGATGGTGGGGGTGAGGGGGTGCTGGGTGTGAGGATGGTGGGGGTGAGGGGGTGCTGGGTGTGAGGATGGTGGGGGTGAGGGGGTGCTGGGTGTGAGGGTACTGGGTTTGGGGGTGTGTGAGGGGATAGGGAAGGGAAGGGGGTGAAGAGCTGGTGGGGTTGGGAATGAGGAGTGGTAGTGGTCGAGTGATTGGGGGGGGGGTGATGGGTGATTGGAGTGAGGGGGGGGGCAGAGTGAGGGGCTGGTGTGGGGGTCGAGGGGATGGGGGTGATGTACCCACCCCCCTTGCCCCTCTCCCCGGGGGGTCACTCACCTGCCGTTGGGCTCGGCCATCTGCAGGGTGTAGAGAGTGTCTGAGTCGGTGGTCAGAGTGACCTTGGTCCCTGCAGCCTCTCCCCACCGCAGCCGCAAGCTCTGTGGTCCTGAGGCGGTGCACTCGAGGCGGGGGGGCTCGGGGGGCAGCGGCTGAGTGGCGGTCTTCACCACCGGGCTGTAGGGTCCGGCCCCCATCCCATTCACCGCCTGGATCCTGATCCTACACAGGAACGAGGAAGATGCTCACACCACCTCACACTCCCCTCCACTGCACTCCCACCTCCCACCCACCCACCCTCCACCAGCATCGTTCCACCAGTTCCATCGCTCTCCGGCGATAGACACAAAGTGCTGGAGTAACTCAGCGTCACCTGGAGAAAAGGAACAGGTGACGTTTCGGGTCGGGACCCTTCTTCAGGCTGGGAATCAGGAGAGAGGGAAACTAGAGGCATGAAAAGGTTCAGAACAAATCAGAGCCGTCACCGATGACCACCGTCACCGATGGAGCCCACAAAGGTCCATTGTTGGCTGTGGGTGATAATGAAGGGATACAAACAGTTAAACTAGCAGGACGACGAGGGCAGGGGAGGGACGTGGAGAGAGGGGATGCAAGGACGATTGCTTCTCTTGAGATCACACCCTCCCTAGCCAACAATGGACCGACCAGGCACCGCCTTGCCTGAGGTCATTTGTGACCGGCCCTGATTTGTCCTGGCCTTTTCTCTTCACCCCCCACCTCCACTCCCATCTTTCAGTCTGAAGAAGAGACCCGACCCGAAACATCACCCATCATTTTTCTCCAGAGATGCTGCCTGAGTTACTCCAGCACTTTGTGTCTTTCTTTGGTATAAACCAGCATCTGCAGTTCTTTGTTTCTACTGTTATTACTTTCTTTACAGTTCATTCCATTCTTAACAGTCTTAAGTGTTTTTATATTACATTTTTACAGCAAGGTAAGGTAATTTTTTACATTACATTACATTTATACATCCCGCATCCCAAAGACATGCGGGTTGATAGGTTAATTGGTTAAAGGGTGGCACAGTGGCGCAACGGTAAAGCTGCTGCCTCACAGCGCCAGAGACCAGGGTTCGATCCAGACTATGTGTGCTGTCTGTACGGAGTTTGTACGTTCTCCCTGTGACCGCGTAGGCTTCCTCCGGGTGCTCTGGATTCCTCCCACATCCCAACGATTTGCAGGTTTGTAGGTTAATTGGCCCTCTGTAAATTGCCCCTAGTGTGTAGGGAGTGGATGAGAAAGCGGGATAACATAGAACTAGAGTGAACATGATCGATGGTTGGTTTGGACTCTGGTTTTCTTGCACAGAACTCCACACGGTCACAGGGATAACGTACAAACTCAGCACAGTCAACACCCGAGGTCAGGATCGAACCCGGGCCTCTGGCATTGTGAGGCAGCAGCTCTACCTGCTGCGCCTCTGTGACGCCACCAAACAATTGGAAGAAAAAGGTCCAGGTGTATATAGAGGATTAGCTGGAGAGCTGGTGCAGAGGCGATGGGCTGAATGGTCTCCTTTACATGAATCCATGGTGCCCCTCTGCTGGGGCTGCCTGACACCAGACTCTATGCTTGGATACACCAGAGATAACTTGGCCTCAACTCTCAATGTTTATTCAATCTGTGAACCGCTTCACCTTGTGGTGACAGGTGGCTCGGTTAATTGTAAGATGCACACTGTTGCATTCGATGCAGCAAACTCGCACACACATGCATATGCACACACATGTCACACAGACACACACGCAGATCACACACACACAGACACACACACACACACAGGCAGACAGATGCACACACATACAAACACACATTCTCAGCTGTTATCAGGCAACTGAACCATCCTATCACCAACGAGGGTGGTTCTGACCTCCCATCTACCTATCTTTAATCAGATTTTACCGGACTTTATCTTGCACTTAACGTTATTCCCTTTATCATGTGTCTGTATGCTGTGGACGGCTTGATTGTAATCATGTCTTTTCACTGACTGGATAGCACTCAACAAAAGCTTTTCACTGTACCTCGGTTCACATGACAATATAGTAAATGAAACTAAACATTAAGGGATAACCCCTACTACAATCAGTCTGAAGAAGGGTCCCGATCTGAAACATAGAAACAAGGAACTACAGATGCTGGTTAATACACAAAAGGACACAAATTGCTGGAGTAACTCAGCTGGTCAGGCTGCACCTCTGGTGAACATGGATAGGTGACGTTTCAAGTTGGGACCCATCTTCAGATTGATTGTGGTAGAGGGGAGAAAGCTGGAGGAGAGGTGGGGGCAGGACAAAGCCTGGCAAGTGATCGGTGAAAAAAAAAGTCACTCGACAGGTCAGGCAGTATCTCTGGAGAACATGGATTGGTGACATTTCAGGTCAGGACCCTTCATTAGAGGGTCTCACCAGATATGTTGCCTGACCTGCTAAATTATTCCAGAACCTGGAGTCATTTTAAGGAAAGCAGCATCTGCAGTTCCTTGTGTCTACTCATGTTTGACTTGCTGTGGATGTAAAATACTCTAACGATCCTGTGGTGACAAAACAAAGTCATTGTTGCTGCATTTTCTTGAATTAACGCTGTAGTTTAAAAAAATGTTGAATTTAAATTTGTGACATATTTAAGGCAGTCTGATGTTGCTGTTTGTGTTACATTAATGTGTGATTATCCCCTCAGGCCACAACCTTGAAGACAATTTTATTTACTGATGGAACTAGGAAATAACGCTTTGCATAATTATGGCATCTGTTGTCTTACCTCAATGGAGTTTAAAATAACTTCAATAAAACATACTGAGGATACAATTCTTCCTTAACTTTAACATCTCAACTTTGTGCGGCACGGTGGCGCAGTGGTAGAGCTGCTGCCTGACAGTACCAGAGACCAGGGTTCAATCCTGACTGTGGGTGCTGTCTGTAGGGAGTTTGTACGTTCTCCCCGTGACCGCGTGGGTTTTCTCCGGGTGCTCAGGTTTTCTCCCACACTCCAAGGGCGGGTAGGTTTGTAGTCTAATTGGTTTGCTAAGATTGTAAATTGTTCCTAATCTGTAGGATAGTGCTAGTGTGCGGGGATCGCTGGTCGGCGTGGACTCGGTGGGCCAATGGGCCTATTATTTCTATCGCTGTATTTCTAAACTAAACTAACGGATTGGTAATGTTTCGGATCGGGACCCTGGAGCCTTCATCATCTCTGGAGAGCACGGATGGGTGATGTTTCGGGTCGGGACCCTGCTTCAGAAGTATAAGTGTATGTATGTCCTGTGGACTGGGGGATGGGTTTACCTGTAGGAGGTGTCTGGCAGGAGGTGGCGTATGACGTAGGCCGTGACGTTGTCCACGGTGAGCTGGCTGTCCCCGAGATCGATGTTGTAGGAGAGGATGTCGGAGCCGTTGCTGGGAGGCTCGTCCCACTTGAGGGCCAGGCCGGTGGAGGTCAGGCCGGGCTCCAGATGCTGCTCCTCCAGGACGTACACGTTGGTGACCGCGGCAGGAACGGAGGCGGGCGTGCTGCAGGTGACCAGGCTGCTGTAGGCTCCGCTGCCCACCTGGTTAGTGGCCTAAAGCAGACAGATAAAACACACGTCAGCCCATCACCAAATGCCCAACAACCGTGGCACAGAGACTCTGCGGGCCAGTCAGCATCTCCGGAGAACATGCACAGGTGGCGTTTCAGGTCGGAACATCTGGAGAAGGTCAGGCAGGAACGTGGAGTAGCAGTGATCTAGTTTAGTTTAATTTAGTTTAGAGATACAATGGACCATTGTGGGCTCCATCTTCCCTTGATCATGGGTGCTGGCTTTGATTTGTTCTTTTCATACCTTTCACTCATTTGTTCTTTGTAGCCTTTCATTCCTCTAGTTTCCCTCTCCCCTGACTCTCAGGCTGTAGAAGGGTCTTCACCTATTTTTCTCCAGAGATGCTGCCTGACCCACTCCGTTACTCCTGCATTCTGTAAGTCTTTACTGGATTGTGAACGATGTGAGAGGGGAGGTGAATACAGAAGTTAAAGTGTTGTACTTAAATGCGCGTAGTATAAAAAATAAAGTGGATGAGCTTGAGGCTCAGTTAGTCATGGGCAAGTATGATGTTGTAGGGATCACTGAGACATGGCTACAAGAGGACCAGGGCTGGGAACTGAATATTCAGGGGTACACAACGTATAGAAAAGACAGACAGGTGGGCAGAGGGGGTGGGGTTGCTCTGATGGTAAGGAATGATATTCATTCCCTTGCATTCCCTTCCCTAGAATCAGGAGATGTTGAATCAGTATGGATAGAAATGAGAAATTGTAAGGGTAAAAAGACCCTAATGGGAGTTATCTATAGGCCTCCAAACAGTAGCCTCGACATAGGGTGCAAGTTGAATCAGGAGATAAAATTGGCGTGTCAAAAATGTAATGCTACGGTGGTTATGGGAGATTTCAACATGCAGGTAGACTGGGAAAATCAGGTTGGAAATGGACCCCAGGAAAGAGAGTTTGTAGAGTGCCTTCGAGATGGATTCTTAGAACAGCTTGTACTGGAGCCTACCAGGGAGAAGGCAATTCTGGATTTAGTGTTGTGTAATGATCCTGATCTGATAAGGGGACTAGAGGTAAAAGAGCCATTAGGAGGCAGTGATCACAACATGATAAGTTTTACTCTGCAAATGGAAAGGCAGAAGGGAAAATCGGAAGTGTCAGTATTACAGTATGCAAAGGGGATTACAGAGGCATGAGGCAGGAGCTGGCCAAAATTGACTGGAAGGAGGCCCTAGCAGGGAAGACGGTAAAACAGCAATGGCAGGTATTCCTGGGAATAATGCAGAGGTTGCAGGATCAATTTATTCCAAAGAGGTGGAAAGACTCTAAGGGGAGTAAGAGACACCTGTGGCTGACAAGGGAAGTCAGGGACAGCATAAAAATTAAGGAGAGGAAGTATAACATAGCAAAGAAGAGTGGGAAGACAGAGGTATGGGACTCTTTTAAAGAGCAACAAAAGTTAACTAAAAAGGCAATACGGGGAGAAAAGATGAGATACGAGGGTAAACTAACCAATAATATAAAGGAGGATAGCAAAAGTTTTTTTAGGTACGTGAAGAGGAAAAAAAATAGTCAAGGCAAATGTGGGTCCCTTGAAGACAGAAACAGGGGAATTTATTATGGGGAACAAAGAAATGGCAGACGAGTTAAACCGTTACTTTGGATCTGTCTTCACTGAGGAAGATACACACAATCTCCCAAATGTTCTAGGGGCCGGAGAACCTAGGGTGATGGAGGAACTGAAGGAAATCCACATTAGGCAGAAAATGGTTTTGGGTAGACTGATGGGACTGAAGGCTGATAAATCCCCAGGGCCTGATGGTCTGCATCCCAGGGTACTTAAGGAGGTGGCTCTAGAAATAGTGGAAGCATTGGAGATCATTTTTCAATGTTCTATTGATTCAGGATCAGTTCCTGTGGATTGGAGGATAGCAAATGTTATCCCTCTTTTTAAGAAAGGAGGGAGAGAGAAAACGGGTAATTATAGACCAGTTAGTCTGACATCAGTGGTGGGGAAGATGCTGGAGTCAATTATAAAAGACGAAATTGCTGAGCATTTGGATAGCAGTAACGGGATCATTCCGAGTCAGCATGGATTTACGAAGAGGAAATCATGCTTGACAAATCTACTGGAATTTTTTGAGGATGTAACTAGGAAAATTGACAGGGGAGAGTCAGTGGATGTGGTGTACCTCGACTTTCAGAAAGCCTTCGACAAGGTCCCACATAGGAGATTAGTGGGCAAAATTAGGGCACATGGTATTGGGGGTAGGGTACTGACATGGATAGAAAATTGGTTGACAGACAGAAAGCAAAGAGTGGGGATAAATGGGGCCCTTTCGGAATGGCAGGCAGTGACCAGTGGGGTACCGCAAGGTTCGGTGCTGGGACCCCAGCTATTTACAATATACATTAATGACTTAGACGAAGGGATTAAAAGTACCATTAGCAAATTTGCAGATGATACTAAGCTGGGGGGTAGTGTGAATTGTGAGGAAGATGCAATAAGGCTGCAGGGTGACTTGGACAGGTTGTGTGAGTGGGCAGATACATGGCAGATGCAGTTTAATGTAGATAAGTGTGAGGTTATTCACTTTGGAAGTAAGAATAGAAAGGCAGATTATTATCTGAATGGTGTCAAGTTAGGAGGAGGGGGAGTTCAACGAGATCTGGGTGTCCTAGTGCATCAGTCAATGAAAGGAAGCATGCAGGTACAGCAGGCAGTGAAGAAAGCCAATGGAATGTTGGCCTTCATAACAAGAGGAGTTGAGTATAGGAGCAAAGAGGTCCTTCTACAGTTGTACCGGGCCCTGGTGAGACCGCACCTGGAGTACTATGTGCAGTTTTGGTCTCCAAATTTGAGGAAGGATATTCTTGCTATGGAGGGCGTGCAGCGTAGGTTCACTAGGTTAATTCCCGGAATGGCGGGACTGACGTATGTTGAAAGGCTGGAGCGATTGGGCTTGTATACACTGGAATTTAGAAGGATGAGGGGGGATCTTATTGAAACATATAAGATAATTAGGGGATTGGACACATTAGAGGCAGGAAACATGTTCCCAATGTTGGGGGAGTCCAGAACAAGGGGCCACAGTTTAAGAATAAGGGGTAGGCCATTTAGAACGGAGATGAGGAAGAACTTTTTCAGTCAGAGAGTGGTGAAGGTGTGGAATTCTCTGCCTCAGAAGGCAGTGGAGGCCAGTTCGTTGGATGCTTTCAAGAGAGAGCTGGATAGAGCTTTTAAGGATAGCGGAGTGAGGGGGTATGGGGAGAAGGCAGGAACGGGGTACTGATTGAGAGTGATCAGCCATGATCGCATTGAATGGCGGTGCTGGCTCGAAGGGCTGAATGGCCTACTCCTGCACCTATTGTCTATTGTCTATTGTCTATTGTATGCAGAACAATTCATTTTAGTGTGTCTGGATACATGTGACAATAAAGTAATTATTGAACTCTAATATGGAAGAACAAAAGAATAGCTTGAAACTCCATTGAGTCACACAGCGTGGAAACAAGCCCTTCAGCCCAACTTGCCCACACCAACCATCACGCCCCATCTACACTAGTCCCACCTGCCTGCGTTTGGCCTATATCGCACTAAACCTATCCTATCCATATACCTGTCTGAATGTTTCTGAAATGTTGCACTGGTACCTGCCCCAACAACCTCTTCCAGCAGCTCATTCCATACACCCACCACTCTTTTCCCCCTCACCTTAAACCTATGGTTCTCGATTCTTCTACTCTGGGCAAGAGTCTCTACCCTATCTATTCCTCTCATGATTTTGTACACCTCTTTAAAATCACTCCTCATCCTCCTACGCTACAAGGAATAAAGTCCTAACCAGCTTCTCCCAATACCTCAGGCCCTCAAGTCCTGGCAACATCCTTGTAAATCTTCTCTGCACCCTTTCCAGCTTGAAAACATCTTCCCTATGACATGGTGCCCAGAACTGAACACAGTACTCTAAATGTGGCCATGCCAATGTCACATGTAACTGTATCATGACATCCCAACTTCTGTACTTTACATGGAGATTTAGAAAATCCTATCCAATGTCTCATCGACAGCCCTGCTGGATTCACCCCGAGACACCTACATCCCAGCTTGCTGGCCCTGCTTAAATATTATGAGAGGGGCTCACAAGGTAATCCAGTTAGAGCCATAGAGTCACAAGGCACAGAAACAGGCCCTTCAGCCCAACCTGCCCATGCTGATGACTCCTTATAACTAATACCCTCCAGTAGGTTTCAATAAGTTTCTGGCTTCAATGTTTCAATAAATTGGGGGGGGGGGGGGGGGTGGGCATGTGAATGGGGGGAGCCAAGGCAGCTCGTTTAGTTTCTCAAGACGGTCTTGTCTCTCTGGGCTAATTCACTTTCTCTGCTGCTTTGGCGCTTGGGGCTAAAGGATGGTGCGGACATTAAGTTCATTAAGGACCTCATGAATCACTTCCTCTCCAATTGGAGTTTCAGCTTTGGGCGGCACAGTGACGCAGCGGTAGAGCTGCTGACTCACAACGCCAGAGACCCGGGTTCAATCCTGACCTCGGTTGTTGTCTGTACATTCTGGACTTTGCACGTTCTCCCCGTGACCACGCGGGTTTCCTCCAGGTGCTCCGGTTTCCTGCCACATCCCCAAAGACGTGCGGGCTTGTGGGTTAATTGGCTTGGATAAAATAGTACATTGTCGCTAGAGTGGAGGAAAGTGTGTTGTGTACGGGGTGAACACCGGTCGGGGTGTGGGTGGGCTGAAGGGCCTGGTTCCGCGCTGTATCTCCCAAGTCTAAAGCTGCAGTTTTATAAATATTGATGAAAGAATTATAAGTGAATATAAGACAGCGGTGATATGTGAGCATAATTATAGAGAGCGGTTTGATTGTATTTTGATGGATGGTAAATGCACACAGCTGGAGGCTGTGATGATCAGACACCAAACAAAATATCATTCAAGGTCTCGCCTGTGATCTACGCAGCCATCCAAGTTCGCTTATCCAAAATTACCTCTCCACTTTTCACATTTAATGTGCTATCTCCTTCATCTACCAGAGCCTTCCAGCAACATGACTTGTGCCAGACCCAGCAGAAGCCTTCTGCTGTGGGAACACATGCTAATCAATCAGAATCCTTATCCAGGGTGGAAACGTTAAGGACCAGAGGGAGTATCTTTAAGGTGAGAGGGGCAAAACTTGAAGGAGATATGTGGGGCGAGTTTTTTTTTATAGTGCTGGGTGCCTGGGTGCCTAGTTTTAACCTGGCGTCATGTTTGGCACAGACATTGTGGGCCAAAGCTGTACAGTTTTATATTCTATGTTCTCTGTCATACGAGGAGAGATTGAAAAGACTAGGCTTGCATTCACTGGAGTTTAGAAGGATGAGAGGGGATCTTGTAGAGACGTATAAAATTATAAAAGGACTGGACAAGCTGGATGCAGGAAAACTGTTCCCAATGTTGGGCAAGTCCAGAACCAGGGGCCACAGTCTTAGAATAAAGGGGAGGCCATTTAAAACTGAGGTGAGAAGGAACTTTTTCACCCAGAGAGTTGTGAAGTTGTGGAATTCTCTGCCACAGAGGGCAGTGGAGGCCAAATCACTGGATGAATTTAAGAGAGAGTTAGATAGAGCTCTGGGGGCTAGTGGAATCAAGGGATATGGGGAGAAGTTGGGTACAGGTTACTGATTGTGGATGATCAGCCATGATCACAATGAATGGCGGTGCTGGCTCGAAGGGCCAAATGACCTCCTCCTGCACCTATTTACTATGTTTCTATGTTCATCAGTCATAGAGTCCTACAGCACAAACAGGCCCTTCGGCCCACCTTGTCCATTCTGACCAATGTGTACCTTTATTTAAACTAATCTCTTTTGCCTGCATTGGGCAAGTTGCCTCCTATGCCGTGGTGGTACAAGTAGAACATAGAACAGTACAGAACAGGAACAGGCCCTTCGGCCCACAATGTCTGTGCTGAACACGATGTCAATTTAAAGTGCACATCTGATGCACAGGGTCTGTATCCCTCCGTCCCCTTTATATCCAAACGAGATCACAATCCCCCAAAATCAGCCACACTCTGAATGAGAGAGAGTGGGAGTGGGAGAAGAGAGAGAAAGGATGAATGAAGAGAGGAAGAGAGAAAGAGGCAGAGAGCAAGAGAGAGAAAAAGAGAGAGGGAGTGTGTGGGGAAGAGATAAAGAGAACAGTAGGAATGGAGAGAGGAGAGAGATAGAGAGAGAACAGGAGTGGGAGAGAAGAGGAGAGAGAAAGAGGGGGAGTATGGGAAACAGGAAAAGGAGGAATGGTGAGATGGGGAGAGAGAGGGAGACAGGGAGTGTCAGGAGGAAATAAGGAAAGGGGAGGGAGGGAGAGGGAGAGAGAGAGAGGGGCGGAGGGTGGGAGTGTGGGGAACAAATAAAAAGAAAGACAATGGGGAGAGGGAGAGACAGGGTGTAGGGAGGAAATAGAGAGAAAGGGGGAGGGAGAGAGAGAGAGGGGGTGGGAAACATCTTGAGAGAAAGGGAGAATGAGAGAAGGAGAGAGAGAGAGAAATGTGAGATACAGGAAAGGCAGAGGTTCAACAAAGGGAAGAGAAATAAAGGCAAGAGTGACGGAACCAGGAAGGAGAAAAGAGAGCGAGCGGGAGATAGGAGAGAGAAAGGGGGAGAGAGTGGAGGGGGGGGGGGGAGAGAGTGGAGGGGGGGGGGGGAGAGAGTGGAGGGGGGGTGGGGGAGAGAGTGGAGGGGGAGGGGGGGGGAGAGAGTGGAGGGGGGGGTGGGAGAGAGTGGAGGGGGGGGGGGGAGAGAGTGGAGGGGGGGGGGAGAGAGTGGAGGGGGGGGGGGGAGAGAGTGGAGGGGGGGTGGGGGAGAGAGTGGAGGGGGAGGGGGGGGAGAGAGTGGAGGGGGGGGGGGGGGGGAAGAGAGTGGAGGGGGGGTGGGGGGGGGCAACTCCCAAGCCTGAATGTGGCACACAAACAGCAAGGCCAATTAATGAAGCAGGTGATAACAACCTGCCTCCAAACCTCATTAACAGGCATTTGTTATTGTACGCTGCTTGCTGCACCCTTCAGCACTGTGCGTGTTACAGCTAATGGAGATTCATTCACCAATCTGCCCAGAGTACACACAGGTCGTTGTTCCCAGCTGATGCCCACTCTGACTACATTCAACAAACCGTGGGAGTGCCCGCTCTTCACTCACTCCGCACAGCGATATTGTGTCCCTTTACAGCCTGTACCCCAGTATTATACAGTGACAGACCCATCCCCACCGGTACTGTACCCCAGTGTTATACAGTGACAGACCCATCCCCACCGGTACTGTACTCCAGTGTTATACAGTGACAGACCCGTCCCCACCAGTACTGTACCCCAGTGTTATACAGTGACAGACCTATACCCACCAGTACTGTACCCCAGTGTTATACAGTGACAGACCCGTCCCCACTGGTACTGCACCCCAGTGTTATACAGTGACAGACCCATCCCCACTGGTACTGTACCCCAGTGTTATACAGTGACAGACCCGTCCCCACCAGTACTGTACCCCAGTGTTATACAGTGACAGACCCGTCCCCACCAGTACTGTACCCCAGTGTTATACAGTGACAGACCCGTCCCCACCAGTACTGTACCCCAGTGTTATACAGCGACAGACCCCTACCCACCAGTACTGTACCCGAGTGTTATACAGCGACAGACCCGCACCTACTAGTAATATACCCCAGTGTTACTAGTAGCGACAGACCCGTCCTCAGTTCAAATGACATCTAAACATTGTGAGAGTGGACATGTCAGTGGCTGTACCTGCAGCCGGCAGCAGTACTGGGTGGCTGGGGCCAGGTTGTGGATCTCAAAGGATGTCTCCATGCCACTGAAGACGAGCTCCATCGAGTCCTCCGTCTCTCCCCATTCTAGCCGGTACTCCGAGATGTCAGGGCCACTGCTGTCTGGGTTCTGGAAGCACAGGGGACATCATTGAGGGATAGACACACTGAGACTTCCCGCACGTCCCCTCGTCAGTACCTACAGAGGCTGGGGGGCGTCAAGGAAAGGCCGCTCTTCCCCTCTACTCAGTCTGCTAGTCCACACTTCAACCCCGTTGCCCCTCCCTTGCAACCACTGTTGTAAACGATCACGAGGGGAACAGATAGCGGCACGGTGGCGCAGCGGTAGAGTTGCTGCCTCACAGCATCAGAGACCTGGGTTTGATCCTGACTTTGGGTGCTGTCTGTGTGGAGTTTCCATGTGACCATGTGGGCTTTCTCCGGGTGCTCCAGTTTCATACCACACTCCAAAGACAATTTACCAAAAGGCTCATTTGCGAGGGTAATTTGTTTCCAGTGTGCAGGGTAGTGCTAGTGTACTGGTCACCACGGACTTGGTGGGCTGAAGGGCCTGCTTCCATGCTGTATTTCTAAACTAAACCAAACTGAACTAAACTAAACTAAATTAAAGATAGGGTACTTAAGAAATGCACAATCATTTACTCAGAGTAGAGGAATCAAGAATCACAGGACATAGGTTTAACGTGAGAGGGGAAAGATATAATAGGAACTTGAGGGGGACCTTTTTCACTCAGAGGGTGGTGGGTGTATGGAACGAGCTGCCAGAGGAGGCAGTTTGGGCAGGTACTATAATCCATTTAGAAGACTTTAGACTGTAGAGATACAGCGTGGAAGCATTATGCCCTTCGGCCCACTGAGTCTGCACCCACCAGCGATACACCAGCGCTATCCCACACTCTAGGGACGATTTACAGAAGACAATTAACCTGCAAACCTGCACGTCTTTGGAGCAAGGGAGGAAACCAGAGCACCCGGAGAAAGCCCATGGGGTCACAGGGAGAATGTACAAAGTCCACACAGACAGCACCCATAGTCAGGATGGGACCCGCGTCACTGGCACAGTGAGCAGCAACTCTACCAGTGCGCCACTGTGCTGCCCACTGGATCAGTGTTGATCTCCCTCCTACAGGATTGATGCCATGAAGCCCGGAAGGGTGCAGGGAAGATTTACGAGGATGTTGCCGGGACTCAAGGGCGTGGGCAGTTGGGCAGGCAAGGACTTTGTTCCTTGAAGCGCAGGAGTGTAGACTTTCCTTTGACCGGATAGCGTACAAAAGAAAAGCTTTATGCTGTACCTCGGTGCACGTGACAACAATAAATAAAACGAATCTATTGGCCCTGACTTACCTCCCAGCTCACCAGTACACTGGTGATCGATGTGCAGGAGAGGCTGGGTGCTTTACACTGTACTGGTGGCCCTTCTGCCGTGGTGAGGTCCGTCACTTCCGAATAGGATCCGTACTGTCGGATGCAGAGCAACGTCCATGAGCAGGGAACGAGGGAGAAACCCCAGGTTATGACCCGCGGACCGAGAGGGGAGGGTGGGAGGGTGAAATCTCCGGCGTGGTTTAAATAAGCATAAAGTAGCAGGGCTGTGGATCCCAGCGGTTGGGTCCCACAGTGGTGAAGCAGGTAATGCTCCACTCTGCCAGGTTCAATCCCCACCTCCGCCACTGTGTGCGTGTGTGTTTGCTTGTGTCTGCCGATGTGTGTGTGTGTGTCTGTGCCTGTCATTGTGGGTGGGTGTTTATGTGTGTGTCTGTGTGAGTGTGAGCGTTTGTGTGAGTGTGTACCTGAGTGTGTGTGTGTGTGTTTGTGCGAGTTCATGTGTGTGTGTGTGAGTGTGTGTCTGTGTGTGTGCACGGGTGTGTGTGTGCGAGAGTGTGCGTGTGCACACGAGGGTGTGTGGGTGTGAGTGTGTGTGTGTGCCTGTGTGGAGTCTGCACGTTCTCCCAGTGACCACGTGGCTTTCCTCCCACAACCCAAGGCTGTGCTTAATCGGTGGGTTAAATGGCCGTTGGGAATTGCCGTTAGTGTGGGGGGGGGGGGGGGGGGGGACAAGGGGAGAGGACGGAACATGGGGAGAATGGATCATGGGGAAAAATATGTGCGAATGGGAGCCGGCAGAGAGTCGATGGGCCGAATGACCTGCTTTGATGTCATGAGGGGATAATTGTAACATGGGATCAACTGGGCATCTCCTTTGTGGCTGGCACAGACACAGTGGGCCAAATGGCCTCCTCTTGTGCAGTGACCTTTCTAGAACATAGCACGACCACCAGATCTCCCACAGTGTGGGTAGACAGAGAGGTGTGGGGAACGGACTCTGGGTGGGCATGTGGTGAGGAGAGGCCTGTGGGTCACAGGGAGATGGATGGTGGGGGGAGAGTGGGGCAGACCCAGGGCAGGGGATCCACAGGAGAGGGGCAGCAGAGGGCAGGGGATCCACAGGGAGAGTGGGACAGACCCAGGGCGGGGGATCCACAGGAGAGGGGCAGCAGAGGGCAGGGGGTCCACAGGGAGAGTGGGACAGACCCAGGGCAGGGGATCCATGGGGGAGAGTGGGACAGACCCAGGGCAGGGGGTCCACAGGAGAGGGGCAGCAGAGGGCAGGGGATCCACGGGAGAGAGTGGGACAGACCCAGGGCAGGGGATCCATGGGGAGAGGGGCAGCAGAGGGCAGGGGGTCCACAGGGAGAGTGGGACAGACCCAGGGCAGGGGATCCATGGGGAGAGGGGCAGCAGAGGGCAGGGATACAGAGTGAAGAGTGAGAAAGAGAGAAGGGGGAGAGGGCGAGAGAGGGAGAAAGGAGGAAGGAGAGGGAGAGAGAGAGTGAGGAGCAAGGGAGAGAGTGGGAGAAAGGAGGAGAGGAGAAAGAGTGAGGGAGAGGGGCAGAGAGAGGGGTGAGGGGGTGAAAGAGGACAGAGAAAGGATGTGAGAGAGGGAGAGGAGAGAAGGCCAAAATAGGGGGAGAGAGAAAGCGGAGAGAAACAGATAGAGAGTGAGGTGAGGGGGAGAGAGTGATAGAGGAGATGGAGAAAGGGCTTGTGAGAGGGGTGGAGAGAGGAGAGGGGGTGGAAAGGGGAGAGTGAGAAAATGGAAAGAGAAAGAAAGAGAGGAGAGGAGGGAAGGAGAGAAAGATGGAGAGAAAAGGAAGCGAGAGAACGAGTGTGAAAGAGTGATAGAGGAGGGGTGAGAGAGGGAGAGAGGATAGGGGGTGATAGGGGAGAGAGGGAGTGGGTTAGAGAGTGGGATGGAGGGAGGAGTTTGGTGGAGGGGGAGGGAGGGAGAGATGGGGGACGTTACAGAGGGAGGACACCGTGTTGTGCGGGGGAGGCAGGGGAAGGCTGGCACGGTGGCAGAGACTCACCCCTGCGTCACTGGCACCCCTCACCCTGAACCTGTAGGTGGTTCCCGGCACCAGGCAGCTGACGGAGCAGTGGAGCTCGGGGCCACGGTACACCTCCAGTGGCTCCAGCCCCTCACCACTCATCTCCACACTGTACTCACTCACCCGACTGTCCTCACCCTGTGGCACACCTGTGTGGGAGAGGGAGGGAGGGAGGGAGGGAGAGAGAGGGATAGAGGGATAGATAGAGGCAGATGGAGAGATATAGGGAGGGAGAGAGAGAGGGATAGACAGAGAGTGAGAGATAGAGACAGAGAGAGATAGGGAGAGAGAGAGAGAGAGAGAGAGAGGGAGAGGGGGAGGGGGAGGGAGAGGGAGAGGGAGAGAGAGAGAGAGAGAGAGAGAGAGAGAGAGAGAGAGAGAGAGAGAGAGAGAGAGAGAGAGAGAGAGAGAGAGAGAGAGAGAGAGAGAGAGAGAGAGAGAGAGAGGCAGATAGGGAGGGAGAGATAGAGAGGGAGAGATAGAGAGGGAGAGATAGAGAGGGAGAGATAGATAGAGACAGAGGGAGAGAGATAGGGAGGGAGACAAAAGAGAAGGGGAGATGAGGGGGTAGGGGAGGGAGAGTGAAAGAATCCAATAAATTCAACTGACATGGCTATTATTTGCCAGAACCAACCACCTCCTCTCCACCTCCACCAACTACAAATACAATAAATAGCCTCCTGGAGGCCGTAGCAAGTCTCCATTCCATTCTGTCCCTCTCCATCTGCCAACTCCATCTGACCTCCTTCCCCCACCATTATTACACCGAGTAAAAGCAAAGACCTACAGATGCTGCTTTATATCAAAGATAGACACAAAGTGCTGGAGTAACTCATTGGGTCAAGCAGCATCCCTTGAGAAAAATGATGGGTGAGGTTTTGGGTCGAGACCCTTCTGCACCTCCTACCGATCCTACCGATCTCAGGACTAGGACGTTCAATGAGCAGAGAGAGGTTCAGGAGTGGGGTGGGGTGCAGCAGGTTTTATGGGGTGTTGGTGTGGACACGGGACGGTCGGTACGAGGATGGAGGACCCAGAGATATGTCCGTGTAGAGTTCCTCTCCAACAACACGGTCGTCCCTCAGGGTCCATCCGCCAGTAGATGGGAGGGAGGTCCCCATGGCTCGGCCCATGGCTGGGGCTACGGAGAAGTCTCCAGCTGACGTTCTGGGAGCCCAGGGACAGAACCACTCCCTTGTTGATCACTTCATCTCCCCTACTCCAGACACACGAGAAATGGAACCATGACCTCCATGTTCAAGAATAGCTTCTTCCCAACAACCATTAGCTTCTTGAACGTTGAACAACTCTAAGCTCAACTATGAACTACAAACTGTTTTGGTTGCACTAAGGTCTTTGGGCTTTTTGCAATAGAGTCTAACAGCGTGGAGAAAGGCCCTTCGGCCCATCAAGCCCATGTCCACCAAGATGTCCCATCTACACTAGTCCCACCTGCCTGCGTTTAGCCCGTATCCCTCTAAACCTGCCTTATCCGTGTACCTGTGCAAGTGGTATTGTTTTTTACTATTGTCTTTACAGGTCTGTATCGTTGTTACAAGTAAGAATTTCATTGTTCCGTTGTTGGTACATATGACAATTAAACACTGGATGTCGAAACAAGGAACTGCAGATGCTGGTTTGCACAAAAGGACACAAAGTGCCGGAGTAACTCTGTGGGTCGGGCGGCATCTGTGGAGAACATGGATAAGTGAAGATTCAGGTTGGGACACTTCTTCAGACTAAAGGGTCCCGACCCAAAGCGTCACCTATCTCCGTTCTCCAGAGGTCTGCCTGTCCTGTTGAGTTGCACCAGCACTCTGTGTCATTTTGACAATTACACACTCTTGACTCTCCTTGCCTCCTGAGGTCCATTCCGATGTTCCTGACCAGGATAACCGCGCGTTGGTGCTCCCATCCCCCCCCCCGCACCGCTCACGGGCCGACCCTGGAACAGAACCGGCCACACTCCGGTCAGGAGATGGGACACTTACCCCACTCGATGTGAAGCTCCTTGTGCTTGGGTTTGCCGACCAGCCGGGGAGGTTGGCAGAGTCCGGGGGCCATACACTGTGTGCGGACAGACAGACTTCCCGAGCACTGCGGCGGGTGGGGAGGGGAGGGGAGGGGGAGACAGAGAAGGACAGAGCGTTACTTGGCCGAGGGTCAGGGGGGGAAACCGCCGCAAATAGGCAAGGGTGGGACCCCCGTGGAAGGAGCCCCTCACCCATAGATCGCACCCAGGGCCACTTTCAAACTTTAGAGATGCAGCGTGGAAACAGGCCCTTCGGCCCACCGAGTCAATCCCTGCACACTAGGACTATCCGACACACTAGGGATCATTTACAATTTTACAGAAGCCAGTTTACCTACAAACCTGCACGTATTTGGAGTGTGGGATGAAATCGGAGAACTCGGAGCTGTCACAGGGAGAACGTACAAACTCCACACAGACAGCACCCGTAGTCAGGATCGAACCCGGGTCTCCGGCATTTTAAGGCAGCAACTCTATCACTGCGCCACCGTGCCGCCCTTAGCCAAACGCCAAGCCAGACTGATATGTGTGGTGGGGTCCATGTTACCTACAGGTCTTGTTCAAGGTATGGTCATTGTCAATCAACATCCAATTGTACCTCCATCAAGGTGAGACTCAAAGTGCTGGAGTAACTCAGCGGGTCAGGCAGCATCTCTGGAGAACATGGATAGGTGACATTTCAGGTCGGGACATTTCTTCAGACGTTTTCTCCTGCAGGGGCAGCACAGTGGGGCAGCGGTAGAGTTGCTGCATTACAGTGCCAGAGACCCGGGTTCCATCCTGACTGCGGGTGCTGTCTGCGCGGAGTTTGTATGTTCTCTCTGTGACCGTGTGGGTTTCCTCCGGGTGCTCTGGTTTCCTCCCACACTTCAAGATATGCTGTTTGGCATGTTAACTGGCTTGTATAAATGATCCCTCGAGTGTAGGATGGAGTGGGTTGGCGTGGACTCGGTGGCTGAAGTGCCCGTTTCAACACTTTATTTCTAAATTAAACTAAACTACTGTAAATTAGGCTCCATACATGCTCTGCTTCTACTGTCGAAACTGCAGATGCTATTTTACAAATAAAATCACACAAATGCAGGTTTGTTGGTTAATTGGCTTTGGTAAAATTATAGATTGTCCCTAGTGTGCAGGATAGTGTTAGTGTACAGGGTGATCGCTGGTCGGCGTGGACACAGTGGGCCGAAGGGCCTCTTTCCACACTGTATCTCTAAATCAAACTAAATTAAACTAGAGGCTAATAGCTACAAGGAGATGTTGGAGAAACGTGGAAGACACAAAGTGCTGGAGTAACTCAGCGGGTCAGGCAGCATCTGTGGAGAACATGGACACAGAGTGCTGGAGTAACTCAGCGAGTCAGGCAGCATCTGTGGAGAACATGGACACAGAGTGCTGGAGTAACTCAGCGAGTCAGGCAGCATCTGTGGAGAACATGGACACAGAGTGCTGCAGTAACTCAGCAGATCAGGCAACATCTGTGGTAAACATGGACACAGATTGCTGGAGTAACTCAGCAGATCAGGCAACATCTGTGGTAAACATGGACACAGAGTGCTGGAGTAACTCAGCGGGTCAGGCAGCATCTGTGGAGAACATGGATAGGTGAAGTTTCGGGCCGAGACCCTTCTACAGACTGCTTCTATTCCAGGCCCTTCGGTTGACTTGTACATGAACCAACTCTGTCCTCGTCCTCCCACCCTACCCCGCCCCACCAGCGACATTCTCCCACGCTCCCCTCACCAGACCAGGTATGGTTGGTTTCTCAGGTTCTGTGGTGTTGGGGTGTGTGGGCGCCTATTCATGGTGCCGAGCGTCGGGGATGTTGCCTGGAGGAGGTTGCAGACACTACAAGGTGCGGGCTCGTGGCCCGTCCTACCTGGCTGTGACCGCCCGTGCTGATACAACACGTCCTGAACCGATACGTGGTGCCCGGCTTCAGGTCGTCACACACGTTCTCGTTGGATGCTCCACTGTACACCACCTCCCACTGGCTGCCTGCATCGGGAGAGGGAGAAAGACACTGATGGCCCTCGTCCAAACACCACCCCTGCATCACCCCACCCGGGACCGTGGAGAACATTATACCGGGACCGCGAGGAATTACGGAGAGTTGTGGACGCAGCCCAGACCATCATGCAAACCAACCTCCCCTCCATCAAATCCATCTACACAGTGAAAAGCCTTTTTGGTGCATGCTACCCAGTCAGGGGAAAGACTACGCACGATTGCAATCACGCCGTCTACAGTGTGCAGACAGAGGATTGAGGGAATGACATGTAGTGTAAGATAAGTCCAATTGGTCCAGTAAAGAACAATTCAAGATAGTTTGAAGGTCTCCAATGAGGTAGATGGGAGGTCAGGACGGCTCTCCAGTTGGTGATAGCACGGTTCAGTTGCCTGATAAAGGCTGGGACGAAACCTGAATCTGGACGTGTGCGTTTTCACACTTCTGTACCACTTGATGATGGGAGAAGAGGGAGTGACCGGGGTGAGACTGGTCCTTGGTTATGATGGTGGCCTTGCCAAGGCCGTGTGAAGCTGGCAGCAGATTATATATATACATATATATATATATATATATATAGATATATATATGCTGATTTATTCACAAAATGCTGGAGTAACTCAGCAGGTCAGGCAGCATCTCGGGAGAGAAGGAATGGGTGACGTTTCGGGTCGAGACCCTTCTTCAGACTCAAGATGGTGAGCCTCAGGGGAACGAGGAACTACGTTGGACTCCGGTGAATGGACAATAAACTAATCTGAAACTCCTGGAAAAATGCCAGCGCAGGTGGGAAAGGAGACAGTGAAGATAAAGGGAGAAGTATAAGGCGGACAACTTACCCTCCGAACTTCCCTCCGAAATCTCCAGCAAATACTTGAGAATTTCTGATCCACCGTTGTCTTCTGGAGAGTCTATAAATCCCAAATGTATTTGTCTTAGAAAAGCATTTACAATAGGATGATGCAAAATAATAACACGGGCAACACAGTGGGGCAGCAGTAGAACTGCTGCCTCACAGCGCCAGAGACCCGGGTTCGATCCTGACTACAGCTGCTATCTGCACAGTTTGTCCGTTCTCCCTGTGACAGCATTGGTTTCCTCCGTGTGGTCTGGTTTCCTACCACATCCCAAGGACATGCAGATTTGTAGGTTAATTGGCTTCTGTGAGTTGCCCCCTCGTGTGTAGGGAGTGGATGAGAAGGCAGGATAATATTGAACTAGTGCGAACGGGTGATCGATGGTCAGCATGGATTCAGTGGGCCGAAGGGCCTGTTTCCATGCTGTATCTCTAAAATTATAAAACTAATACCTTGGTTTATTCTCGTGGGGTCCACAAGTACGTCGTGAGTTTGGGATGTTGGGAGATACTTGGTTCTTTGAGAAGATCCCAATGAACATTTACTATCTTCAAGTTCTCCTCCTCCCATGGTACACCACCCGTGATGTTCTTCCACGCTCCCCTCACCCTCTTGTTTCCACCCCTCTCTTTGCCCCAGAGTTTCCAACTCAATGAATCTGGTCGGCATGGACTCGGTGGGCCGAAGGGCCTTTTTGCCATGCTGTGTCTCAAGCATGTTGGATGAAACCTGGGCACCCGGAGAAAACGCACACGGTCACAGGGAGAACGTGCAGAGACTGCACCTGATCATGATCAAGCCACTGTGGCCCTACCAGCTGCACCAATGCCCTCAATAAGCAGCTTCTGTACATTGCCCCAAGTGTGTGGGGAGTGGATGAGAAAGTGGGATAATGTAGCACTAGTGTGAACGGGTGGTCGATGGGCTGAGCGGACTCGGTGGGCCGAAGGGCCTGTTTCCATGCTGTACCTTTCAATCAGTCAATCAGTGAATAGCAGAGAACGATGGGCAGAATGGCCCACAACTGTTCGTTATTCTCATGGTCACATGAGGGACTAGTTAGAGAAGTCATATCGAGCGCAGAGTCTGAGATCCCTGGTCGTGAGCTGAGCTAAGAATGGGCTGAGCTGAGAAAGGCAGGGAGTGTCAAAGAACGAATGGCAACTGAAGAAAAACATAAGTAAAATGAGTTTGAGAGGGTAATAGGATATCTGTTTAGCTGCCATGGGGGTAGGATTGAGCTGGGTGTCTGTCAGAGGTGCATGGTTTATAATATGGTGGCACAGTGGCGCAGCGGTTGACTTGCTGCCTTACAGCGCCATGGAGACCTGGGTTCGATCCTGACTACAGGTGCTGTCTGTACGGAGCTTTTACGTTCTCCTTGTGACCGCGTGGGTTTTCTCCGGGTGTTCCGGTTTTCCCCCATACTCCAAAGACTTACAAATATGTATGCTATTTGGCTTGGTATAATTGTAAGTTGGCCCTAGTATGTGTAGGATAGTGCTAGTGTACAGGGCTGGTCGGCGCGGACTCGATGGGCTGAAGGGCCTGTTTCTGCACTGTATCGCTAAACTAAACAGTTGTTAGACTAATCTGAAGAAAGAATAAATACTTAAATGCCTGTGTGAAATCTGTTTGGATGAACTAGACATCAAAGGCAAATACAGTACATAAAGATCATATTAATCTTTGTTCGGGAAACAATCTGGTAGATTGCTCGCAATGGCCATTGTGTTTGACGTTCTTAAATAAAGTACTCATAGCTTTGCCTGACCTTTGTAAATGTGTTTTAGAGTTTTCTCTAACAAGAGAGGGAGAGGAAGCATTAGTTCATAAGTTATAGGAGCAGAATTAGGCCATTCGGCCAATCAAGTCTACTCCGCCATTCAGTCATGGCTGATCTATCTTTCCCTCTCAACCCCATTCTCCTGCCTTCTCCCCATAACCTCTGACAAAACCTATTATAGGCACAAAACCTATTTCTACTCCCTAGCGTTTGAGGCCCTCTGAGGGGGCGCTGTGAACTGTTTATGTATGTGCTGTTATGTTTGTGTGCCATTGTATGTTCGTTTCTTAGTACCTGAACTGATGTACAGCACTTTGGTCAACGTGGGGTTGTTTTTAAATGTGCTATACAAATAAAATTGACTTGACTTGACTTGACACCCGTACTAATCAAGAATCTGCCAATCTCCGTCTTAATGAGTTGGCCTCCACAGCCGTCTGTGGCAATGAATTCCACAGATTCACCACCCTCTCGCTAAAGATATTCCTCCTCATCTCCTTTCTAAAGGTACGTCCTTTCATTCTGAGGCTGTGCCCTCTGGTCTTGGACTCTCCCACTAGTGGGAACATCCTCTCCACATCCACTCTATCCAGGCCTTTGGGTTTACTCACCCCACTTCAGGTGGAGGCTGTGGGAGGTCGGGGTCCCGGTGAGGTACGGTGCGGAGGGCGTTCCGGGCTGGTCGGGGTTGGTGATGCACACCAGCACCTCACTGGGATTGCTCTTGCCTTCTGCGTTGGAAGCTATCAGCTGTAGGCAGAAATGGGGAGAGACGTTTAGCTTAATTTATTGTCACGTGTACTGCGGATCAATGAAAAGCTTCTTTATTGCACGCTAACTAGTCAGCGGAAAGACCGTACATGATTACAATCAAGCCATCCATCCACAGTGTACAGATGCAGGACGAAGGGGAAAACATTTGGCACAAGATAAAGAGCAGTAAAGTCCGATTAAAGATAGTCCGAGGGTCTCCAATGTGGTCGTTGGAAGGTCGAGACCACTCTCTAGGTGGTGAGAGGATGGTTCAGTTGCCTGATAACAGCTGGGGAGAAACTGTCCCCGAATCTGGAGGTGTGTGTTTTTTTTCCACACTTCTGTACGTCTTGCTTGATGGGAGAGGCGAGAAGAGGGGGTAACTGGGGTGAGATGTCAGGATAGATCGGTCACCATGGACACATGCAGACGTGGACACTTCACCCCATCAGGGTAGCCTGGTTTGTCGTTGTACTAGCCACGTCGTGCCAGTGGAGAGGGTGGATTGAAGGCACTGGCCTACCCTGAACTTGTACTGGGTGTTCCTGGTCAAGACCTTCACCGTGTTGGTCAGCTCCTCGCCCGTGCACTTCGACTGGAAACCAGATACCTGCGGCGACAGTAACATTCACATCCACCGTGTCATTGGGTACAGGTTTATTATTGTCACACGTGCCGAGGCACAGCGAAACACTTTGCCATCCAAATAATACCATGCACAAATACAATCAAGTCAAACTCAAGTACAATATGTAGAGGGAGGGGGAAGATACGGAGTGCAGGATATAGTTCTCAGCATTGTAGCGCATCAGCTCCAGAGACAACGTCCAATGTCTGCGATGGGGAAGAGACAGTGCCCCAGCTAATGGAGCATGATAACAGAGGGGAAGGAGATGTTCCTCACCATGCTGTGGTCCTCCATCTCCAGTGTGTAGCTGATGATCTCCTCGGGCAGCGAGCCCTCTGGCCGGCACCACTCCAGCGTCACCCAGGTGACCCCTGCTCGCACCAGGCGCGGGGCTGCCGGGGTCTGGGGAAGGTTCCCCGCTGTGTAGCACACCACCTCCTGGCTGTAGCCACTGGGAGCAGCGGGGGGGGGGGGGGGGGGGAGGAGTGGGGGGGAGCGAGGGGGAGGGGGAGGGGGGGAGCGGGAGCGGGGGGAGAGGGGGGGAACAGCGAGTGGGAATAGGGAGGTGGAACAGGGGAAAGGAAGGGAAGGGAGTGAGGGGGGGAGTGAAGGGGTGAGGAGTGAATGAGTGAGGGGAGTAAGGGGGTGAGGAGGGGAGTGAGGGGTTGAGCGGAGTGAGGGGGTGAGGAGGGGAGTGAGGGGGGTGAGGAGGGGAGTGAGCAGGGGAGGGGGTGAGAAGGGGGGTGAGGAGGTGAGGAGGGGAGTGAGGGGTTGAGCGGAGTGACGGGTGAGGAGGGGAGGGGGTGAGGAGGTGAGGAGGGGAGTGAGGGGTTGAGCGAAGTGAGGAGGTGAGGAGAGGAGTGAGGGGATGAGGAGGGGAGGGGGTAAGGAGGGGAGGTGGTGAGGAGGGGAGTGAGGGGGTGAGGAGAGGAGTGAGGGGGTGAGGAGGGGAGGGGGTAAGGAGGGGAGGGGGTGAGGAGGGGAGTGAGGGGGTGAGGAGGGGAGTGAGGGGGAGAGGACGAGGAAGGAAGAAAAGACAGTTAACCAAAGGCACCCATTGAGCAGGGTCCCAGCACCTGGGCAAACGTGTGCACGGGGAGCCTCCTGAGGATGGGATGGGGCTTCGGTGTGACGTGGGGAAAGAGGAGACATCACCCCCAAAAACATCAGTGCAAAACAAAAGCCCAAAGTCCCCAGTCCCACCGAGCGAGGCAGTTCGTAGTTTAGTCGGTGTTTGTAGTGTTCATGAGTCTGATGTTTTTTTTTAGTTTATTTTAGTTTAGAGATACAACAGTGAAACAGGCCCTATGGCCCACCGAGTCCGCACTGACCAACGATCCCCAAACACTATCAATATCCTACACACTGGGGACAATTTACAATTTTACCAAAGCCAATTAATCTACAAACCCACACGTCTTGGGAGTGTGGGAGGAAACCGGAGCACCCGGAGAAAACCCACGCGGTCACTGGGAGAACGTGCAAACTCTGTACAGACAGCATCCGTGGGGAGGATGGAGCGCGGGTGTCTGGCTCTGAGAGGCAGCAACTCTACCGCTGCACCACTCTACCACTGCTCTGTGCCGTACTGTCCCATGTCGTATGTTCAGGGGATCCCACACGCGGGGAGTCAGGGTGAAGCCTCCCCACCCCTCTGCTTGGGGCCCGTGAGACTAGACCTCCTACCTGGTCCCGACGTCATTGCAGGCTGCCACTCGGAAGGTATAGCCGATGGCGGGGAGGAGCTTGGTGAGCTTACACTGTCGCTGGCTGCCCAGGTAACATTCCCGAAACCCATGGTTCCGTTTGCCCTGAGGACGAGGAAGGGAGAGAGCCATTCAGCCATTAGGTCATCACCGCCATCGTTCACAGCATCAGTCGGAGCTGGGTTAGGCCATTCACTGTGTAGGGGCTTGTAGGCAATTGTCTAGAATCGATGGGGTCAGCCCATTAAAAAGCCGTTAACTGTTTGAGAACAGGTCTGCTGAACAAAGTGACAAAGAGCAGCGAAGGTAGACACAAAGTGCTGGAGTAACTCAGCAGGTCAGGCAGCATCTCTGGAGAAATGAGATGGTGACCCCGTTTTGGGTCGGGGCCCTTCTTCAGACCCTGTTCCAACCCAAAACGTCATCCATCCTTTATCTCCAGAGATGCTGCCTGACCTGCTGAGTTACTCCAGCACTTTGATTCTATCTTCATTAGTTCCTTCCCAGATGTTCCATAGGTCCTCATGCAGTTCCTTCCTAGACAAAGAGCAGCATGTGAGTTATTCTGATGAGTCCTTTCTGTTTCTCAGCCCATCTTGTTGCATAGAGCTCTCTCTTAGATGTGACATTGATTATCAAGGGAGAAGGAAAAGATAGTTTCGTCCCCGCTGTTATCAGATAACTGAACCGTCCCATCACCAACTACAGAGCAGTCCTGACCTCCCATCTACCTCATTGGAGACCTTCGAACTATCTTTAATCTGACCTTCCTGGGCTTAATCTTGCACTAAACATTATTCCCTTTATCCTGTATCTGTACAGTGTGGACGGCTCGATTGCAATCAGTCTTTCCGCTGACTGGAAAGCACGCAACAAAACAGCTTTTCACTGTAGCTCGGTACACCTGTCAACAAACTAAACGAAACTAAGTTACATATGATAAGAACCTAGACAGCACTGTGAACAATAATCCCTTGATAGTACGAAGATGCTGTTATACATCATGGTCACCCTTTATAGTTAAGGAGGCCTGTTTTTCAGCAGTGTGTTCTGTGTGAATGTTGAATGTCCAGTGTCTGTTGTCTGTTAGTTACATCCAATCTGCTGTCCTTTAGTTGCAACTCCACTGTTTCTTTGTCTTGTTAGTTATGATGTGTTCACTTGTTTCAGCTTTGCTCTGATGCCGTGTTACTGCTGTGCCTGAATAAAATGTTTTAAATGCAACGAAGGAACTCGGCAAATCATTGAGGTATCAGTGATCCTACACTGCCCATCGAGTCTGCTGCCCCATTCTATCGCGCCTGATCTATCTTTCCCTCTCTACCCCATTCTCCTGCCATCTCCCCATAGCCTTTGACGCCCTTACTAATCAAGAACCTGCCAATTTCCGCTTTAAAATTACCCAATGACGGCCCCCACAACCATTCGTGGCAATGAAGTCCACAGATTCACCAGCCGCTGGCTTGATGCCGACTGCTTTAGATTAGTTTAGAGATACAGTGTGGAAACGGGCCCTTCAGCCCACCGAGTCCACGACGACCATCCATCGCCCCATACGCGAGCACTATCCTGCACACTAGTGACAACATACAATGTTTACCGAAGCCAGTTAACCTACAAACCTGCACGTTTATGGAGTGTGGGCGGAAATCGCAGCACCCGGAGAAATCCCACGCAGTTGCAGGGAGACCGTACAAACTCCACACAGGCAGCACCCATAGTCAGGATCGAACCTGGGTCTCTGGCGCTGTGAGGCTTATCCAGTGAGGATCGGCTTAAATATCAGACTTAGAAAATGGATCAGCAGAGTGGGGCCGCAATGCAGCTTCCGTGCTGTACGACTCTATGACTGGCACAGGGAACTTGATTCCTCTACTCTGATTAAAGGCCTGCCTTTACCCTGTCTATTCTCTCATGATTTTGTACAACTCAACCCTCAGCTACCTGTGCTCTAAAGCATAAAGTCCTAGCCTGCTCAACCTCTCCCTCTGGCTCAGGTCCTCGAGTCCTGGCAACGTCCTCGTAAATCTTCTCTGCACTTTCCAGTGTAAGAATCTACAAATCCTCACCTCATCCCACTCCAGAAGGTAGCTGGTTATTTTTGACCCGTTGTCAAGAGGTGCCTGGAGGAAGACAAGATAAAATTTACTCTCTCCCCACAACTCTGTATCAATCGCACACTAATCCCACTACCCCGCTCTCAATCCCACCATCCTGTATCAATCCCACACTAATCCCACTGCCCCACTCTCAATCCCACAACTCTGTATCCATCCCACACTAATCCCACTGCCCCGCTCTCAATCCCACAGCCCTGTATCATCCCCACACTAATCCCACTGCCCCACTCTCAATCCCACAACTCTGTATCCATCCCACACTAATCCCACTGCCCCGCTCTCAATCCCACCGATCTGTATCAATCCCACACTAATCCCACTGCCCCGCTCTCAATCCCACAGCCCTGTATCATCCCCACACTAATCCCACTGCCCCGCTCTCTCCACACAATCCTGTGCCAATCCCACACTAATCCCACTACCCCACTCTCAATCCCACCGATCTGTATCCATCCCACACTAATCCCACTGCCCCACTCTCTCCCCACAACACTGTATCCATCCCACACTAATCCCACTACTCCACTCTCTCCCCACCATCCTGTGTCAATCCCACACTAATCCTACTGCCCAGTGCTCTCAATCCCACCGCCCTGTGCCAATCCCACACTAATCCCACCGCCCCGCGCTCTCACCTGCTGACTGTCTGGCTTATCGCTGCTACCAGTGACATCCACATGCTCCACTGATTTAACCCTTGCCGTGCTGGTCGTACTGCTTACCTTCCACTGAATGGTGAGGGTGCTTCTGGTGCGATGCGCGACCTTTGGGGGGAATGGGGTGTCGGGGGCACAGCTCTGTGTGGTGAAACTGACCGGCTCCGAATACGACCCCTTCACCGAGTTGTAGATGGTGGACACTCTGTGGGGAAAGGGGCGGAAGCAA
The DNA here is from genome assembly GCF_053455715.1 of Rhinoraja longicauda. Lineage (NCBI taxonomy): Eukaryota > Metazoa > Chordata > Chondrichthyes > Rajiformes > Arhynchobatidae > Rhinoraja > Rhinoraja longicauda. Next base: position 22,706,878 of record NC_135965.1, read on the forward strand.
GAGGGTGAGGGGAGTGTGGAAATCATCGCGTGTGTGGGGGTGGGGGGGGTGAGGTGGGTGGAGGAGGAGGAGAAGATAATCCATTTTCATTGGGATCTTCTCAACTATCTCCCAACATCCCAAACGCACACCTTACTTGTGGACCCCACAATAATAAACCAAGGCTTGTGGAGTTGCTGCCTCACACTTCCTCCCTCATCTGCCTGCCACAGACCCGTGTTATCTCCGGGTATTCTATACCACCCGAGCTCATCACCAAACTCTCCGCACTTGGCGTCAGCACTCATCTCTGCAACTGGACCCTTGACTTTCTGACCAACAGAACCCCACTCAGCGAGGGTAGGCCACAATCATCCTCCACGATAATCCTCCACACTGGTGCTCCTCAAAGGCGCATCCTCAACCCCCTTCTTTACTCCTTGCACACAACTGTGCAGCCTTGGGCAAATCTATTTACATTCTCAAATTCACAGACGACACCACCAGCGTGGGCCGGATATCAAGCAATGATGAGACGGAGTGCAGGCGGGAGTTTGAGAACCTCGTGTCCAGATGTCGAGGCAACAACCATTCTCTCAACGTCAGCGAGACAAAGGAGGTGGTGATGGGCTTCAGGAAGTGAAGCGGTACACATATCCCAGTTTGCATTGGCGGTGCCGAGGCAGAGATAGGTGAAAACTTCACATTCCTCGGAGTCAATATCAACAACAATTCTCCTGGACCACCCACATTGAAGCACCAACCAAGAAAGCACACCAACGCCTCTACCTCCTATGAAGGTCTTAGGAAGGTCGGCATGTACCCAACAACCCTCACCAACGTTGACAGATGCGCTGTGGAAAGCATCTTATCAGGATGCATCACAGCTTGGTTTGGGAGCAGCTCCATACAAGACCGTAAGAAATTAGCAGCGAATTGTGGACGCAGCCCAGAACATCACACAAACCAACCTTCCACTCACACTGCCTCTGCAAGGCCAGCTCCATAATCAAGGACAAATCGCACCCTGGCCACTCCCTCCTCTCCCCTCTCCCATCGGGCAAGAGGTATAGAAGTGTGAAAACGCAAAGCTGAAGATTCAGGGGACAGTTTCATCCCAACTGTTATCAGGCAAATGAACCACCGTACCACAACCAGAGAGCAGACTTGAACCTGAACTACTACCGGACTATCTTTGATCGGACCTTACTGGCTTTACCTTGCACCAAACATTATTCCCTTGTCATGTATCTGTACACTGTGGACGGCTGGATTGTAATCATGTCTAGTCTTTCTGCTGGCTGGCTAGCACGCAACAAAAAGCTTTTCACTGTACCTCGGCACCTGTGGTAATAAACTGAACTGAAACAACTGTGGAGGGAGCTTCACTCTGTGCCTGAGCCTGGAGTGAGCGATGAGACGGTGTTTGTCCGAAGACTGACCTGACTCCTCACTTGCCCGGTGGAGGAGCTTCGCTCACCTGATGTGGTAGTCTGTTGTCGGCCGTAGGTCCGTGAAGCTGCATTCCAAATCCTCTCCACTGCAAACAACACAATCACAAGTGTGAAAAGCAAGCAGTCTCACACAGCCAGACCCACCATTCGGCCCAACACATCCCTACTATACCAAGAGCTCACAAACACCAGGGTTGGCCCAGCGGGTAGAGCCGCTGCCTCAGAGGCCCAGGTTCGATCCCGACCTAGGGCGCTATCTGTGTGTGGAGTTTGCACGCTCCCCCTGTGACTGCGCGGGTTTCCTCAGCGTGCTCCGGTTTCCTCTCGCATCCCAAAGACGTGCCCATGCAGGTTTGTAGTTTAATTGGCCCTCTGTAAATTATCCCTAGTGTGTCGGGAGTGGACGAGAATGTGCGATAATGTTCAACTAGTGTGAACAGGCGATCGATGGTCGGTCGGTGTGGATTCAGTGGGCCGAAGAGCCTGTTTGCATGCTGAATCTCAAAACTAAAATTAAACAAATTAGATGCACTCCAAGCACCTTGCCCTCAAAGTGTATTTTGAAAGATCCAGTGAATCTGACAACTGTAGATAGTTTCTTGGGTGGAGGAGGGAGTGCAAGGTGCAAAGGGGTATACGGAGAGAAGATTACAATTCAGATCAGTGGTGTTCTTATTGAATCGCAGAGCAGTCTGTGAGACAGGGGCAGCTTCACTCTGCACCTAACCAGTGTGCTCCTTGTCAATGCAGTGTGTGATGGAGGGGAGCTTCACTCTAAGCCTGACCCTGGGGTTGTGTGGTGGATGATGTTCTCCAAATCTCGCCCAGCCTCAGCACTGCACCCTCTGTGCTCCTCACCTGTAGATAATCTTGTACTTGCCGTCCTTGCCCTTGTCTGACGACGCCACCTCGTAGTTGCAGGTGGAGGGCAGGCCGTTGGTGTGCTTGTCCCCGTTGGCCAGACCCACAGGGGGGGCCCAGCTCAGCAACGCTGCCCTGGCCTGCACATTGGACACCTGGCAGAGAAACGGGCGAGAGTGAGCCAGGCCCACACACACGCGAGGACACGTACACGCGCGCACACACACATACACGTACACGCACACACACGCATACAGCAACGCTGCCCTGGCCTGCACGTTGGACACCTGGCAGAGAAACGGACGAGAGTGAGCCAGGCCCACACACACACGTGCGGACATGTACACGCACGCACGCACGCACACATGCACGTACACGCACACACACGCACACACACGCATACACACGCATACAGCAACGCTGCCCTGGCCTGCACGTTGGACACCTGGCAGAGAAACGGGCGAGAGCCAGGCCCACACACACGCGCGGACATGTACACGCACGCACGCACACATGCACGTACACGCACACACACGCATACAGCAACGCTGCCCTGGCCTGCACGTTGGACACCTGGCAGAGAAACGGGCGAGAGTGAGCCAGGCCCACACACACGCGAGGACACGTACACGCGCGCACACACACATACACGTACACGCACACACACGCATACAGCAACGCTGCCCTGGCCTGCACGTTGGACACCTGGCAGAGAAACGGGCGAGAGTGAGCCAGGTCCACACACACGCGCGGACATGTGCACGTACACACACGCATACACATACACGCACGCACACACACATGCACGCACGCACACGCATACACGTACACGCACGCACACACACATGCACGCACACACACGCATACACGTACACATACACACATGCACGCACAGACACGCATACACGTACAGGCACGCACACACATGCACGCACGCACACATACACGCACGCACACACATACACGTACACACACGCGTACACATACACGCACACACACGCACGCACACACACGCATAACGTACACGCACGCATACACACATGCACGCACACACACGCATACACTTACACGCATACGCACACATGCACGCATACACACACATACACAAACATATACATGCACACGCATACACGTGCACGCACACACATGCACGCATACACACACACAAACATGCGCACACACAAACATGCACACACATATGCACGCACACACACACGCACGCATACACACACACACAAACACACACACACACACACACACACACACAAACACGCACGCACACACTGTCCATTCGGCCCTCAGCTCCCTGCTGGCATTTCTGTCTGACACTGGGCCTGAAGCAGCATGGTGAAGCAGCGTAGAGTTGCTGCCAGGGAGCTGGGTTCAATCCTGACTACAGGAGCTGTCTGTATGGAGTTAGTACATTCTCCCCGTGGCCGCTTGGACTTCCTCCGGTTGCTCCGGTTTCCTCCCTCGTCCCAAAGATGGATGGGTTTGTAGATTAATTGGCTTGTGTGTATTGTCCCATGCCTGCAGTATAGTGCTAGTGTACAGAGTGATTGTTGGTTGGTGCGGACTCAGTGGGCCGAAGGGCCTGTTGCCACGCTGCATCTCTGTCCCCTCCCTCTCTCCTCTCCCTCTGACAACGTTACCCTCAATCTCCTCCCTCTGGAACTGAGTTCCCCAGTCTCACCCCACCCTCCTGGAATGAGTCCCCCACAGATGTGGAATGCCTCAGGTTTCTGCCCTGTCTCTCACTCTGCCAACATGTTGCCAGGGGTGCTGGTGGTGCTGGTGGTGGAGGCAGATACCACAGGGGCATTTAACTCAACCAATGCAGCCTTTAGTGGATGGGGGGAAAAGGTTGTTGGAAGCTCCTCCGACCCAAGGCTAAACCCCGAGTGTACTGTGCAGCGGTGATCCCGGCCTGCTTTTTCAGGAACATTGCGGAGACTTTGATAGAAGCAGGTAGAATTAATAAGAGCGGCAGCAGTAGAGCTGTTGCCTCACAGCGCCAGAGACCCAGGATCCATCCTGACGACGGATGCTGTCTGTACAGAGTCTACACGTTTCCTCCCACTCTCCAAAGACGCGCAGGTTTGCAGGAGTGAACCTAGGTCTCTGACGCTGTGAGGCAGCAACTCTACCGCTGCGCCACTGTGCCGCCCGTACTATGTTCACATCCAACACTAACAGCGCCCACATCCATATACCTCTCTCTCTGACTCCTTCCCAAGGGCCCCTAGATTATAGGAACCACTCCACAGTGGTTTAAATCACAAGCGGGTGTGTTTAGTGGCCAGGAGGTTGAGATCTGTACAGGGTGGGGGAATTTCCTGGTTTCTGTGGCCACCTGGTGGACAAGCAAGAACTGCAGTGCAGCACAAGGTCCCCCAAAACCAACACAAAATGCTCGAGTAACTCAGCGGGTCAGGCAGCACATTCGGAGAATAATGAACCATTCCACATTTCCTTGAGCAACATCTGCTTTGATCTGTCATTTTCACGTCTTGCCCTTCCATATCTCTACTTTCCCTCATTGATGTTTCTGGTTGGGTCTGAAGAAGGTTCCAAACCCAAGACGTCACCTATCCATGTTCTCCAGAGATGCTGCATGAACCGCTGAGCTACTCCAGCCATTGTGGGTAGACACAAAAAGCTGGAGTAACGCAGCGGGACAGGCAGCATCTCTGGAGAGAAGGAATGGGTGACGTTTTGGGTCGAGACCCTTCTTCAGACTGATTAGGGATAAGGGGAAACGATAGATATAGTCGGTGATGTGGAGAGATAAAGAACAATGAATGAAAGATATGCAAAAAATAACGATGGTAAAGGAAACAGGCCATTGTAAGCTGTTGGTAGGGTGAAAGTGACAAGCTCGTGTGTCTTGGGTGGGGGAGGGATAGAGAGAGAGAGGGATTGCCGGGGCTACCTGAAGTGAGAGAAATCGATACTCATACCACTGGGCTGTAAGCTGCCCAAACGAAATATGAGATGCTGTTCCTCCAATTTGCGTTTAGCGTCATTCTGACAATGGAGGAGACCGAGGATAGAAAGGTCTGTGTAAGAATGGGACGGAGAATTAAAGTGTCCAGCAACCGGGAGATCAGGTTGGTTCACGTGAGCTGAGCAAAGGTGTTCTGCGAAACGATCACCCGGTTTCAGTCTGGTCTCGCCGATGTACAAGAGTCCACATCTTGAACAACGGAAACAGTAGATGAGGTTGTAGGAGGTGCAAGTGAACCTCTGCCGAACCTGAAAGGACTGTCGGGGTCCATGGACAGAGTCGAGGAAGGAGTTATGGCGACAGGTGTTGAGAGATTGTGGGAATTGGGTGGGAAATGGAATTGTGGGATTGAGCAGAGTCAATGTGGAGTTAGGAATGGAAAAATATTGAATGTTCTGGAGCACTTTGGGGATGTGACTAATAGTCAAGGTAAGGGGGAAGCTTTGGCAAGGTGTAGATGGACCTTGGAAGGCCCCTCACAGCAGGATGTTTGAGGAAGTGAAAGTAGGATAGATGGACAGCTTCATGAATAGGAAAGTTTAGAGGCCAAATAAGACTTGACCAAAAACATCACCTATCCATGTTCTCCAGAGATGCTGCCTGACCCACTCCAGCACTTTGTGTTGGTCCTTGCGGACTGCTGCGCTGTAGTTCTTGCTTGTCCATCAGGTGGCCCACGGACACCAGCAGATCCACCACCCACGAGAGATCTCCTCAACCTCCAGCAGAGGAGTTGGGCCGAGGGGCCCGTTTCCACGCTGCATGCCTCTATTCTCTCCACACGCATTCTCATCAAGCCCCTCCTGATGGGAATGGTGGCCACAGAGTAGACATTACGATCTGGACTTATACAGCATGGAGCAGATCGGGAAGACGCACAGAGTCTCTTGCCCAGAGTTGGGGAACTGAGAACCAGAGGACATAGGTTTAAGGTGAGGGGGCAAAGATTTAATAGGAACCCGAGGGATAACTTTTTCATACAAAGGGTGGTAGGTGTCTGGAACAACCTGACGAGGTGGGTAGATGAGGCAGGTACTAGCGTAATGTATAAGAAACATTTTGACAGGTACATGGATAGGACAGGTATAGCAGTCAGGTCGATGGGCCAAGTGCAGGCAGGTGGGAATAGTGCAGATGGGACAAATTGGGCCGAATGGCCTGTTTCCCCGCTGTAAGGCTCTATAACTCTATGACTGTAAGACTCTAAGAGGTGAAAACGCATACCTCTAGATTCAGGGGCTGTTTCTTCCCAACTGTTATCAGGCAACTGAACCATCCTATCACCAACTCGTGAGCCACCCTGATCTCCCATCTAAAACATTGGAGACTCTCGGACAATCTTTAATCGGACTTTACTGGACATTAACTTGCACTAAACGTTATTCCTTTTACCCTGTATCTGTTCACAGTTGGTGCCTTGATTGCAGTCATGTGCAGCCTTTCCAGTGACTGGACAGCATGCAACAAAAAGGCCCTTCACTGTACAAGTGACAATAATAAACCAAACAAAACTAAGCATCCCTGGTAAACATGGATGGGTGTCTTTTCGGGCCAGGACCGTTCTTTAGACTGTGTATTCCCCTCATTATTTTATGCAGCTTCATTCTTTCCAATATTTAACTGGAGGAAGTTTTCTGTTCAGCCGACACTGGATGTTGTTCAGCTACACCCCCACTAGGGGGTGGGGAATGCTTTCACCTGATGTTGCTGGCAAATGGCGCATGGATAAGGAATGGGGGCAGCCAAGGAGAGATTGGGAAGATCACTCAGCAGAAGAAGTTAACATATGACGAGCATAAGTGTTAACATATGACGAGCATATGTGTTAACATATGACGAGCATATGTGTTAACATATGACGAGCATATGTGTTAACATATGACGAGCATATGTGTTAACATATGATGTGCATATGGGTTACCGTGTAATGAGCATATGGGTTAATGTATGATTGGCGTTTGAAGGCTCTGGGCCTGTATTCGCTGGTGTTTGGGAGAAAGAGGGGGGGGACGTCATTGAAACTTACTGAACAGTGAAAGCCCTGGATAGAGCGGATGTGCAGAGGACTTTTCCACTGGTGGGAGAGTCTAGGACCAGAGGGCACAGCCTCAGAATAAAAGGACGTACCTTTAGACAGGAGACCGGGGGGAATTTCTTTAGTCTGAGGGTGGCGAATCTGTGGTATTCATTGCCACAGATGGCTGTGGAGGCCAACTATTTGGATATTTTTAAAGTAGAGATTGACAGGTTCTTGATTAGTAAGGGCGTCAAAGGTTATGGAGATGGCAGGAAAATGGGGTTGAGAAGGAGAGATAGATCAACATGATTGAATCATTGACTCGATGGGCCGAATGGCCTGATTTGCTTCAATGACGTGAACTTATAAAGAAGTCTTGAGGCATCAAGAGGGACAAAGGCAATCATAGCACTCAAACACTGATCTCAGAACCTGGCCCTTCAGCCCATCCCGTCCCTGCTGGATTATCTCCTCAACACACCCCATCTGTCCTCGCACTGATCTTGATTGCCTCCCCTATTTCCCTCTCTCATAAAGATAGAACATAGAACAGTACAGTGTGCAAGCGGGACCTGCAGATCCTGGTTTACACTGAAGATAGACATAAAATGCCGGAGTAACTCAGCGGGTCAGGCAGCATCCCTGGAGGTAAGGAACAGCTGATGTTTCGGGTCGAGACCCTTCTTCAGACTCCACTATCGCACCTGCCTCTGAAGAAGGGTCTCGACCCGAAATGTCGCCTATTCCTTCTTTCCAGAGATGCTGCTGAGTTACTCCAGCACTTTGTGTCTACACAAACAGCACAGCACAGGAACGGCCTTGGGCCCACAATGATTGTGGTGAACACGATGCCATCTGCCTGCAGGTGATCCATATCCCTGCATAATCCATGTGCCTATCTAAAAGCCTCTTGGACACCACTTTTGTATCTGCCCTCGCCACCACCCGTTCCAGGCACCCACCACACACCCTGTGCAAAAAAATACCTGCCCCGGGCATCTCCTCTAAAGCCCCCCCGCCCCCCGCCCCCCGCCCCCCTGCATTATGATCGCTCTCTGTGCTCTGAGCCGGTGGACATTAGGTAGAGCACTTCCCCTATGTCCCGAAACCACTCCTCTCCCACTTGCCCAGAGGAGGATGGGCCAGGCTCTGTAAGAAGGCAAGCATTCCATACATACCTGTGGCTTGCCCATCGCTGAAAGAATGTCTTGAACTCGCTTTGTTTCCGAGTCATAATCTGGAAATCAAATTTCAGAATAAGACGGGTTAAAATCCGAGAAAGACACAAAATGCTGGGGAGGGGGAAACTAGAGGTATGAAAAGGTACAAAGGAACAAGCGAATGAAAGGTTTGGAAAGGACAAATCGGAGTCGGCACTGATGATCAAGGAAACGTGGAGCCCACAATGGTCCATTGTTGGCTGCGGGAAAGGAGATAACGAGGGGATGCAGGTAGTGAGACCAAGCAGGAAGACAGTGAAACTAGCAGGACGACTAGGGTGGGGGAGGGACGGAGAGAGAGGGGACGCGGGGGCTACTTGACATTAGAGAAACCAATATTCATACCGCTGGGTTGTAAGTCGTCGGTGGCCACTAGATGGAGCCAAGAGCCGAGAGAGCGAGAGAGAGAGAGAGAGAGAGAGAGAGAGAGAGAGATGCCACGTTATATCGCACTAGGCCAGCCAGCAATAACAGAGTAGGAGAGGTCATCTCTCTTCCCCCTCATGGGGCCCTTCTGTTTGCACTGATGGGGTGGTGCCAACATGTGGACTCCCACTCCCCATTCCAGCCTCATCCGCAAATATCCAGCCATTTGGTCGCAAACATAAATCAACGGATTTACTGAACTTGCAGAAGTTAGTTTAGGGGGTCTCCAATGAGCAGAAATACACAAGAGACGGCATGGTGGCACAGCGGGTAGAGTCGCTGCCTGACAACACCAGAGACCTAGGTTCGATCCTGACCTCCGGTACTGTCTGTACAGGGTTGGTACATTCTCCCTGTGACCGGGGCGGGCTTTCTATGGGTACGGAGAAATGTGGTGAGGCCGCATTTAGAGTATTATCTTCAGTTATGGCCACCATGTTAGAGGAAAGATGTTGTCAAGCTAGAAAGAGTGCAAAGAAGATTCATGAGGCTATGGCCAGGACCCGAGGGCCTGAGCGACAGGCAGAGGTTGAGCAGGCTAGGACTTTATTCCTTGGAGTGCAGGAAGATGAGGGATGATCTTATAGAGGAGTATAAAATCATGAGGAATAGATCGGGTAATTGCACAGAGTCTTTGCCAAGAGTAGGGAAATAGAGAACCATAGGTTTAAGGTGAGGGGGGGAAAGATCCAATGGGAACCTGAGGGGTAAGTGTTTTACATAAAAAGCAATGGGTGTATGTAATGAGTTGCCAGAGGAGGTAGTTGAGGCAGGTACAATCGCAATGTTTAAGAAACATTTGGACAGGGACATGGATAAATCGGTTTGGTGGGATTTGGGCTAAACGCAGGCAGGTGGGACGAGTGTAGATGGGGAATCCTTGGAACATGTGAAAATAAAGTATTCCGTCCATATTGGTCGTTGTGGGCGAGTTGGGCCATAGGGCCTGTTTCCATGCTGTATGACTCTCTGACTCTATGTGATCTCCGCTCCACCTCCCATGGACTGTAAGGGACCTGTATTCTTCCGTCCAGCCTCACCCAGTGTCACGGAGAGTTTAAAGGCCCTAGTGGGTTCCACGGCTTGTCATGGATCAGTGTTCTAGCCACAGACACAATGCCCAGAACATGGTATTTACTCCTTTAAATAAAACCACTATTATAAAACGTTTAAAGCGAATTATAGTGTGCATGCAATGCAAGCCATGATTAACTTGCTCAGTTTCCTTGTTCTGCAGCCCGTGGTCAGGAGTTCAACTCCCAGGGACACTAGCAGATGCTGGCATCCTGAGCAAAGTACAAAGTGCTGGAGTGACTCAGCCGGTCAGTCGGCGTCTCCAGAGATGCTGCCTGACCTGGCGAGTCGCTCCAGCACTTTTGTGTCTGTCTTCAGTATAAATCTGCATCTGCAGTTCCCTCCCCATGCGTCAGTATCGGCTCCGCTGCGAAACCTCCTGAATGTCGGCCCACTTTGAAGAGGCTCTCCTCCTCCCTCCGACGGGAGCCCTGTGAGACCCTCCCTCACCCGCTCACCCTCCGTGATTCCTACCCCTCTCCTGCCAGTCTGGAGAAGGCTCCCGGCCCGAAACGCCACCCATCCTTGATCTCCAGAGAGATGCTGCCCGACCCGCTGGGTTACTCCAGCACTTTGTGTCTTTCTTCGTTATAAACCAGCATCTGCAGTTCCTTCGAGGCATCTCTGGAGAAGATGGACAGGTGACATTTTGTGACGGGGCCCTTCTTCAGACTAATTTTAGGGTTGGAGAAAGAAAGCTGGGAGAGATGAGGGTCGAAACAAAGTATGGCAGGTACTAGGTAGATACAGGTGAGTGTATCCCTTTTCCCCACACCTCCTATCTTGGCATCTCTGACCTTTGTCCAACCGTCTGTATCCACCTATTGCCCGCCAGGCTTTGTCCTGCCCCCGTCTCTCTCGCTGCTTCCTTCCCCACCATCTACCCCTCACCCACCTATCCGTGTTCTCCAGAGGTGCTGTCTGACACGCTGAGTTACTCCAGCACTCTTTGTCTATCTTTGTTATAAACCAGCATCTGCAGTTCCTTGTTTCTGCAAGTGATAGGTGGATACAGGTGAGAGGGGTTTCATTGGGTGGACAAAGGCTGGAAACACATTCAAAATCCAGGACTTCTGACAAAAGAAGACAAGGGCAGTAAATGGATTCACTGACATGCACTCACACACTCTCACACACACACACTCACACACTCATACACACACACTCACACACACTCATACACACACACTCACACACTCACACACACACTCACACACACTCATACACACACACTCATACACACACACTCACACACACACACACACACACACACACACTCTCATACACACACACTCACACACTCACACACACACTCACACACACTCATACACACACACTCACACACTCTCATACACACACACTCACACACACTCTCATACACACACACTCACACACTCATACACACACACTCACACACACTCATACACACACACTCACACACTCTCATACACACACACACACACTCTCATACACACACACTCACACACTCTCATACACACACACACACACACACTCACACTCTCATACACACACACTCACACTCTCATACACACACACACACACACTCTCATACACACACACACACACACACTCTCATACACACTCTCACACACTCTCATACACACACACTCACACTCTCATACACACACACTCACACTCTCATACACACACACTCACACTCTCATACACACACACTCACACTCTCATACACACACACACACACACACACACTCTCATACACACACACTCACACTCTCATACACACACACTCACACTCTCATACACACACACTCACACTCTCATACACACACACTCACACTCTCATACACACACACTCACACACACTCTCATACACACACACTCACACACTCTCATACACACACACTCACACTCTCATACACACACACTCACACACTCATACACACACACTCACACACTCTCATACACACACACTCACACTCTCATACACACACACACACACACTCTCATACACACACACACACACTCTCATACACACACACTCACACTCTCATACACACACACTCACACTCTCATACACACACACTCACACTCTCATACACACACACTCACACTCTCATACACACACACACACACACACACTCTCATACACACACACTCACACTCTCATACACACACACTCACACTCTCATACACACACACTCACACTCTCATACACACACACTCACACTCTCATACACACACTCACACACTCTCATACACACACACACACACACACTCTCATACACACACACTCACACACTCTCATACACACACACTCACACTCTCATACACACACACACACACACACTCTCATACACACACACTCACACTCTCATACACACACACTCACACACTCTCATACACACACACTCACACACTCTCATACACACACACACACACACACTCTCATACACACACACTCACACACTCTCATACACACACACTCACACACTCTCATACACACACACTCACACTCTCATGCACACACACTCACACACTGTCATACTCACACACACACACACACACACACACACTCTCTCTCACACAAGGTAGACACAAAATGCTGGAGTAACTCAGCGGGTCAGGCAGCATCTCAGGAGGGAAGGAATGGGTGACGTTTCAGGTCGAGACCCTTCTTCAGACTGATGTCAGGAGAGGGGCCGGGACAAAGATAGGATGTAGTTGGAGACAGGAAGACAGTGGGAGAACTGGGAAGGGGGAGGGGAAAGGGAGGGGCAGAGGAACAATCTGAAGTTAGAGAAGTCAATGTTCATTCCGCTGGGGTGTAAACTGCCCAAGCGAAATATGAGATGCTGTTCCTCCAATTTGTGCTGGGTCTCACTATGACAGTGGAGGAGGCCCAGGACAGAAAGGTCAGACTGGGAGTGGGAGGGGGAGTTGAAGTGCTGAGCCACCGGGAGATCAGGTTGGTTCAGGCGGACTGAGCGAAGGTGTTGAGCGAAACGATCGCCGAGCCTGCGTTTGGCCTCGCCGATGTAGAGAAGTTGACACCTGGAGCAGCGGATACAGTAGATGAGGTTGGAGGAGGTGCAAGTGAACCTCTGCCTCACCTGGAAAGACTGTTTGGGTCCTTGGATGGAGTCGAGGGGGGGAGAGGGGGGGGGGGGTAAAGGGACAGGTTTTGCATCTCCTGCGGTTGCAAGTGAAAGTACCTGGGGAGGGGGTGGTTTGGGCGGGTAGGGACGAGTGGACCAGGGAGTTACGGAGGGAACGGTCTCCTCTCTCACACACACACTCTCATACTCTCACACACACTCTCTCACACACACACTCTCATACGCACATCCTCTCATACACACACTCACACGCACTCTCATGCACACTCTAATACACATACAAACATACACACACTCTCATATACACTCATGTACACACTCATACACACTCTCATACACACACACACACTCATTTCCACATTCTCATACACATTCTCATACACACGCACACACAGCCCACTCTCATACACACACGCACTCTCATACACACACTCCTGCACACTCACACACACGCTCTCATACACACACTCACATACACACACACCCTCATATACACTCATACACACACTCACACACTCTCATACACACACTCACACACTCTCATACACACACTTAACCACACACTCATACACACAGACACACTCACACACTCTCATACACACACTCTCACACACTCGCATACACACACACTCTTATACTCACACAGACACACAGGCACACACACAGGCACACACACAGGCACACACACACACACAGGCACACACACACACACAGGCACACACACACACACACACACACACACACACACACACACACACACACACACACACACATACATAGAGCAGGTGCATAACAAACTCTGCCAACTCTCTCAAGCTTGTAAACATTCCCCGGGTCGGAGTGTCAACGAGACACAGAACATATTGTGTTGGACACGGCAGTGTGGGAAGTCAAGCGAGGCCGGATCATCTTTCCGGGGAACGCCACAACCTGCAACTCCAACCTGGGGTGGGGAGTGGGGGGGGGGGTGGAGGGAGAGGGTGGAGGGAGAGGGATGGAGGTATACAGAGATGGAGGGAGGGAGGGAAGGAGGGAGGGAGGGGTGGGGGGTGGGTGGAGGGAGAGGGGGTTGCAAGGCGAGGGAGGGAGGGAGGGAGGGAGGGAGGGAGGGAGGGAGGGAGGGAGGGAGGGAGGGAGGGAGGGAGGGAGGGAGGGAGGGAGGGAGGGAGGGAGGGAGGGAGGGAGGGAGGGAGGGAGGGAGGGAGGGAGGGAGGGAGGGAGGGAGGGAGGGAGGGAAGGAGGGAGGGAGGGAGGGAGTGGCGGGTGGAGGGAGAGGGGGTTGCAGGGCGAGGGATGGAGGTATACAGAGATGGAGGGAGGGAGGGAGGGAGGAGTTTGGAGGGAGAAGGGAGAGAGTGGTGGAGATGGGAGAGAGGGTGGTGGGAGAAGGGAGTGGGGATTGAAGGGGAGATGGAGAAAAGGGTGGAGATTGGAGGGAGGGAGGGAGGGGAGTGGGAGGGAGAGGTGGAGATGAGAGGGAAGGTTCCAGAAGCAAGCGCTGGCCTGCTCTCCACCCACTCAGCTCCCCAGACAAGGAGACACCTTGTGCTTTGTCAGGCTGCTAACTGATAGGATTTGCTCAGCTCAGAAGAATTCGGTCTCTGTGGCAACCTCTCTCTCTCTCTTTCCCTCTCTCTCAAAACAGCCAGGGAACCTAATTCCTTCGAGAGCTGGGGGGAGTGGTGGAGGGGCCTGTGGGCAGGAGAGGTGGCCGGGAGTTGGGGACTTTGAAAGACCAATGTTGCCTTTGGTCCAAGCTTCCAGCATCTGCGGTCTCTCACAGTTTAGTTTAGAGACCCGGCGCGGAAACAGGCCCTTCGTCCCACCGAGTCCGCGCCGACCAGCGATCACCTGTTCACACTAGTTTTACCCTACACACTAGGGGCAATTTACAGCGGCCAATCGACCTACAAACCCGCACGTCTTTGGAATGTGGGAGGAAACTGGAGCAACCAGAGAAGACCCACGCGGTCACAGAGAGAACGTGCAAACTCCGCGCAGACAGCACCAGAAGTCAGGATCGATCCAGGGTCTCTGGCGCTGTGAGGCAACAGCTCTACGGCTGCGCCACTGTGCCGGCTCTTGTGCATCTCTACTCATTAGAGACCTATCCTTTAATCGGAACTTCACTGGACTTTATCTTGCACTAAATGTCTTATCTTGCACCTTTATCCTGTATCTAAACACCGTGAACCTTTTCGCTGACCGGATATCACGCAACAAAAAAGCTTTTCACTCTACCTTGGTGTACGTGACAATAATAAACATAACTGAACTAAACTAGATTTAGCCTAGCTTAGAGATACAGCATGAAAACAGACCCTTTGGCCCACCGAGTCCACGCTGACCATCGATCACCCATTCACACTAGTTCTATGTTATACCACATTCCCATCCACTCCTCACACACTGGTGGCAATTTACAGAGACCAATTCATCTACAAACCCGCACGTCTTTTGGATGTGAGAGGAAACCAGTGCACCCAGACAAAACCTACACGGTCACAGGGAGAACATGCAAACTCCACATGGACAGCACCCGAGGTCAGGATCGAGCCCGGGACTCTGGCACGATGAGGCAGCGGCTCTACCCGCTGTGTCACCTATAGTCCGAGTCTTTTTCCAAGGGTAGAAATGTCAAAGGGTAGAGGGCATAGGTTTAAGGTGCGAGGGGCAAAGTTTAAAGGAGGTGTGAGCTTGTGCCTGGAACGTAGGCCCATTTGTCCACATTTGGCTCATGTCCCTCTAAACCTGTCCTATCCACATACCTGTCCAGGTGTCTTTTAAATGCTTTTGAAGTACCTGCCTCAACTACCTGCTCTGGCAACTCGTTCCATACACCCACCACCCTCTGAGTGAAAATGTTGCCTCTTAAATTGCTTTTAAATCTTGCCCCTCTCACCTTAAACCTATGTCCTTTGGTTCTTGGTTCCCCTGCTCTGGGTAAACGACTCTGTGCATACACTCTATCTATTCCCCTCATGATTTTACACACCTCTATTAGATCACCCCTCAGCCTCCTGCGCTCCAAGGAATAAAATCCTAGCCTGGCCAACCTCTCCCTGTAGTTCAGGCCTTCGAGTCTGGGCAACATCTTCGTAAATCTTCGCCACACTCTTTACAGCTTAATGACATTGTTCCTATGGTAGGGTGACCAGAACTGAACACAGTGCTCCAAATGTGGCCTCGCCGATGTTCTGCCACACAGTAGCATAACCCAGAGAGAATATAACCAAAGAATCTTCGGTTTATGGTTTAATAAGAACCCGAGAGGTAACTTTTTCACACAGAGGGTGGTGGGTATATGGAACAAGCTGCCAGAGGAGGTAGTTGAAGCAGGTACTATAACGACGTTTAAAACACATATGGACAGGTACATGGATAGGAAAGGTTTAGAGGGATATGGGCCAAACGTAGGCCGGTGGGACTAGAGTAGATGGGGCATCTTGGTCAGCGTGGGCAAGTTGAGACAGTTTCTGTGTTGCATGACTCTATGGCTCTGACAGCGTGAGAGACTATGAGAGGGAGCAGTGCAGCACAGTGGTGCAGCGGTAGAGTTGCTGCCTCACAGCCCAAGACCCGGGTTCGATCCTGACTAGGGCTGCTGTCTGTACGGAGTTTGTACGTTCTCCCTGTGACCGCGTGGGTTTTCTCCGGATGCTCCGCTTTCCTCCCACATCCCGAAAATGTACAGGATTGTACGTTAATTGCCTTGGGTAAAATTGAAAATTGCCCCTAGTTTGTAGGATCATGCTAGTGTACGGGGTGACCGCTGGTCAGTGGGGACTTGGTGGGGCAGAAGGGCCTGTTTCCACGCTGTATCTCTGAAGTAGAGACTGTGTTTGGAGTGTCGTTGTGTTGCTGTGCTGCGGGGGGTGTGGGGGGGGGGGGGGGGGGGGAGTTGGCGTCTTGGTGATGGGGTGAGGGTGACATTGTTGGTCCTGTTCCTCGGGCAATGAGGTCCCACCACCCCAGACCTTCCTCACCTTGCATCTCCTGCTCATTGATCTTGGGGCTGCTCCTGGCTCTCCTCTCCGGCTTCTTGAGGCAGCCGCTGCCACCGCCGCCCCCGACCCCCGTCACGCAAGGCCCCTTGCCGTAGCCATTGTAGATGGTGGTGCAGGAAGTCATGTGGCTCTTGTAGATGGCAGTGGGCGGGCTGTTCAAACGGTTCTGCCGGCTCTCAGTCTTCAGCTTCTTGTGCAGGCGGTCGTGTTTGCTGTACTGGTCTTCCCTGGAGATGTAACTGGACATCCCATAGAGAGGGATAAACTCTACAGAGAGAGAGAGAGAGAGAGAGAGAGGACAAAACAGTCTTAAAGCAACCCAGAACATCCTGCAAACATTGGGCGGCACGTTGGCGCAGGGGTAGAGATACTGCCTGACAGCACCAGAGACCCGGGTTCCAACCTGACTACGGGTGCTATCTGTACGGAGTTTGTACGTTCTCCCCGTGACCTGCGTGGGTTTTCTCCGAGATCTTCGGTTTCCTCCCACACTCCAAAGACGTACAGGTCTGTAGGTTAATTGACTGGGTAATATTTAAAAATTGTCCCTAGTGTGTGTAGGATAGTGTTAATGTGCGGGGATCGCTGGGCGGCGCGGACTCGGTGGGCCTGTTTCCGCACTGTATCTCTAAAAAAAATCAAAATCTAAAAACCCAGAACATCCTGCAAACATTGGGCGGCACGTTGGCGTAGTGGTAGAGCTACTGCCTTACAGCACCAGAGACCCGGGTTCCAACCTGACTAAGGGTGCTGTCTGTACGGAGTTTGTGCATTGTCCCCGTAATCTGCGCTGGTTTTCTCCGAGATCTATGGTTTCCTCCCACACTCCAAAGACATATAGGTTTGTAGGTTAATTGGTTTGGTATAAATGTAAACATTGCCCCTGGCGTGTGTGGGGTGGGGTGTTAATGTGCGGGGATCGCTGGTCAGAGCCGGCTCGGTGGGCCGATCAGCTTGTTTCCGCGCTGCAGCTCGAAAACTAAGAAAAACTAAAACAATAACAGAGCTTTCAAGGGGAAAGGCTGAAGGTAGCGGGAGGAGGTCCACAGAGAGAGAGTCATATCGCAAGGAAACAGGCCCTTCGGCCCATCTCGCCCATGCCGACCAACATGCCCCATCTACACCAGTCCCGCCTGCCCGTGTTTGGCCCATATCCCTCTAAGCCTCTCCCAGAGGAAACCCACGTGGTCACAGGAAGACTCCACACACACAGACAGACAGACAGTGCCCGAGGTCAGGGTCGAACCCACAGTGGAGCTGTGGACATTGGGCATTCGTTGTTTCTTCAGCTAGGGTACTCTCTGATTCACCTCCCCCCCCATTGCGGACATTGGACTTTGTCTCTGGAACTGA
>NC_135965.1:22725873-22843436 GCF_053455715.1 Rhinoraja longicauda
AGAGAGAGGAATGAGAAGCCGGTTCCTCCACGTGGGGCGCTCCCTCATTGCTCTGGGGATTATCTGCATCGTCCTGGGAATCGGCAGCTTTTTCCCGGTCTTTTCCTACAAGCCCTGGTTTGCTGACTGGAGCGTACGGATTGCCTGTCCCATCTGGAACGGAGTTGTGGTAGGAGGAGAGATTGTCCCAACATCTCACTGACCGTCCCACCCCACCCCACTACTGTCCTGCTGTGGAGAGTCTTCCTACCTTGTCTCTCAGCAGTTGCTAAGTACAGGCAGAGTACTGTACTGATGGTACTGCGGTGCTCCCTCAGTATGACCCCTGCCACAGTGCCGTTCCGTGATGGGGAGAGGCGCGTACTGTACAGGCTGCTCCTGCACACTCTACACGTCCTCGCCCTCGTCCTCCGTCCGGACACGCCCTGGCGGTCCGTGTTACCACCTGACGGCGGGAGCGGTCCCCAGTGAAGGTCTCTCTATAAGGGAGTCCTCCCCCTTCACATCGGGGACCTGGGGTGGAGAGTGTTGCACAGAGCCGTGGCCTGTAACAGGTACTTGAGCCGGTTCACGGACTTGCCAGCCGCCTGTCACTTCTGCGGCGAGGAAGAGACTGTGTTTCATGTGTACATGGAATGTGAGAGGCTGCAGCCCCTGTTCGACTATCTGAAGGGGCTGCTTCTCAAGTTTTGGCTCCATTTTAGCCCTACGTTTCTGATTTTTGGGCACCCGGTACAGAGGGGGGAGGGTCGGGAGGGAGGACGGGTTCTCCCTGTCGGTCTGCTCCTGGGCCTGGCAGCGGGTAGTTGATGGCCACATAGGGGCTGGCTGCCTGCCCCTTTTCCGGGCCTACGTCCGTACCCACGTGTCCCTGGAGAGGGAACACGCGGTGTCCACGGGGACGCTGGAGGCCTTCTGTGAACGCTGGTCACCACGGGGGGTCGAATGTATTATTGATAAAATTGGCAAAATATTAGTTTTTGATAACTGTTTTGTTTGTAAACTGCCAATATAGGCAGCCTTTGATTTGATCGCATTACTACTCTGAATGTTTGTCTTTGTTTTGGAATAAAGTATTTGTGAAAAGAAAAAGAAAAAAAAAACTGCAGCACTCCCTAACTGCCCCCCCCACAGTGCGGCGCTCCCTCAGTACCGCCCCTCCCACAATGCAGCGCTCCTTCAGTACTGCCCCTCCCACAATGCAGCGCTCCTTCAGTAATGCCCCTCCCACAATGCAGCGCTCCCTCAGTACTGCCCCTCCCACAGTGCAGCGCTCCCTCACTGCCCCCTCCCACAGTGCGGCACTCCCTCACTGCCCCTCCCACAAAGCAGCGCTCCCTCAGTACCTCCCCTCCCACAATGCAGCGCTCCCCCACCGCCCCTCACAGTGCGGCGCTCCCTCACCGCCCCTCACAGTGCGGCACTCCCCCACCGCCCCTGTACCGCCTCTCCCACAGTGCGGCGCTCCCTCACCGCCCCTCACAGTGCGGCACTCCCCCACCGCCCCTGTACCGCCTCTCCCACAGTGCGGCGCTCCCTCACCGCCCCTCACAGTGCGGCACTCCCCCACCGCCCCTGTACCGCCTCTCCCACAGTGCGGCGCTCCCTCAGTACTGCCCTTCCCTCAGTGCGGCGCTCCCTCACCGTTCCTCCCACATTACGATGCTCCCTCAGTACCACCCCTCCACAGTGCGATGCCACCCTCTCCCCTACACATAGGGTTTCCAAAGATGAGGATGGTGGATGAGAAGTGCAGCCCTCTGGCTGTACTTCACATCCACCATCCTCATCTTTGGACACTCTGTGCGTAGGGGAGAGGGTAGAGCTGAAGATGTCCTACTTGGGTTGTTCCAAGGCCTGACCAAGCTGCCCATCCGCGTGTTATGGCGCCAGGCGGAAGAGGCCCCTCTCCGGGGTTATGTCCGTGCCTGGGTGGTTTTCTAGGGGGACTACGCACTGTCCACGGGCACCCTGGGGGGTTTCCGGGACTTCTGGACACCATGGGGGGTGGAATGTATCCTCAATAAGGATGGTAAACACAAAATGCTGGAGTAACTCAGCGGGTCAGGCAGCATGGTCTCGCCGATGTAGAGAAGTTGACATCTGGAACAGCGGATACAGTAGATTAGGTTGGAGGAGGTGCAGGTGAACCTCTGCCTCACCTGGAAAGACTGTTCGGGTCTTTGGATGGAGTCGAGGGGGGAGGTAAAAGGACAGCTGTTGCATCTCCTGCAGGCGAAAGTACCTAGGGAGGGGGTGGTTAGGGTGGCAAGGGACGAGTGGACCAGGGAGTTACGGAGGAAACGGTGTCTGCGGAAAGCAGAAAGGGGTGGAGATGGGAAGATGTGGCCAGTAGTGGAATCCCGTTGGAGGTGGCAGAAATGTTGGAGGATAATTTGTTGTATGTGACGGCTGATGGGGTGGAAGGTGAGGACAATGGGGATTCTAACCTTGTTACGAATGGGGAGAGGGGGAGCAAGAGTGGAGCTGCGGGATATTGAGGAGACCCCAGTGAGAGCCTCATCTATAATGGAAGAGGGGAACCCCCGTTTCCTAAAGAATGAGGACATCTCTGATGCCCTAGTGTGAAACACCTCATCCTGGACACAGATGTGGCGTAGATGGAAAAATTGGGAGTAGGGGATAGACTTTTTAGAGGAAACAGGGTGAGAAGAAGTGTAGTCAAGATAGCTGTGGGAGTCATTACGTTTGTAGCAGATGTCGGCCACTAGTCTGTGTCCTGTGATGGAGATGGTGAGATCCAGAAACGGTAGGGAGATGTCGGAGATGGTCTAAGTATATTTAAGAGCAGGATGGAAATTACTGGTGAATAAGGATGGTATTATTTGGTGATTTTGTATTTATGGTGGTGTGTGTGTTACCACGATATTAGTTTGTAAATATTATTTTGTATCGTAATTGCATGAATTATTTTTGATTAAGAAAATACAGTGCGGCGCTCCCTCAGTACCACACGTCCCTCAGTGCGGCGCTCCCTCAGTACTGCCCCTCCCACAGAGCGGCGCTCCCTCAGTACAGCCCCTCCCACAGTGCGGTGCTCCCTCACTGCCCCTCCCACAGTGCGGCGCTCCCTCAGTACCGCCCCTCCCACAGTGCAGCGCTCCCTCAGTACCACACGTCCCACAATGCAACGCTCCCTCAGTCCCACACGTCCCACAATGCAATGCTCCCTCAGTACCACACGTCCCTCAGTGCGGCGCTCCCTCAGTACTGCCCCTCCCACAGAGCGGCACTCCCTCAGTACAGCCCCTCCCACAGTGCGGTGCTCCCTCACTGCCCCTCCCACAGTGCGGCGCTCCCTCAGTACCGCCCCTCCCACAGTGCAGCGCTCCCTCAGTACCACATGTCCCACAGTGCGGCGCTCCTTCAGTACCACACGTCCCACAATGCAACGCTCCCTCAGTCCCACGCGTCCCACAATGCAACGCTCCCTCAGTACCGCCCCTCCCACAGTGCGGCACTCCCTCAGTACCGCCCCTCCCACAGTGCGGCACTCCCTCAGTACCGCCCCTCCCACAGTGTGGCGCTCCCTCAGTACCCGCCCCTCCCTCAGTGCGGCGCTCCCTCACCGCCCCTCCCACAGTGCAACGCTCCCCTCAGTCCCACACGTCCCACAATGCTCCCTTAACTCAGCATTGGTACAATAAACCTAGGATTAGTCCTGGAATATTAGCTGTGACATTGTCAATAAACCTCCAATAAAGGAGGAGGAAAATGGGGAGTGGGAGTGAGAATGGAGGAGAATGAATGAGCAAGTTTAACACTACCCCGTCACCCTCTCGTTCACAGACTTTGATTGTGGGTGTGCTGGTTGTGTTAGCAGAGAAGGAATACAGTTCGCGATCTCTGGTAAGAACACTTAAACAGCAGTATCAATATACACAAAGTGCCGGAGTAACTCACTGGCTCTGGCCACATCTCTGGAGGACATGGATAAGTGACGTTTCGGGTCAGGACCCTTCTTCAGAGTGATGGAGTAGGGGGGAGAGCACTGGGAAAGAGAGCTGGAGGTGGGACAAAGTCTGGATAGACACATGGAACTGCAGGTGCTGGATTACAACAGAAGGACACAAATTTTGGAGTAACTCAGCGGGCCAGGCAGCATCACTGGAGGACATGGATAGGTGACATTTCAAGTCAGGACCTTTCTTTCGGACCATGTTCTCCAGAGATGCTGCCTGACTAACTGAGTTATTCCAACACTTTGTGTCCTTATTTGAATGATCTAGCATCTGCAGCTCCTAATGTATAAATCACCAAGTTGCTGAACATTCCATCTCTGAAGATAGACACAAAATGCTGGTGTAACTCTGCAGGTCAGGCAGCATCTCTGGAGAAAAGGAACAGGTGACGTTTCGGGTCTGAAGAGGGGTTTCAACCCAAAATGCCACCTATACCTTTTCTCCAGAGATGCTGCCTGACCCGCTGAGTTACTCCAGCATTCTGTTTCTAACCAGCAGTGTAAACCAGCATCTGCAGTTCCTTTCTACATTCCATCTCTGAGTTAGACTTGTTAACATTAACGAAAACAAGCCAGCATCCATTAAAACAGCCTGCTATTTAGACCTGTGAATGGCCATTGATTTGTCCTTTCGGTAGAAATGACGCTGGAATCTTGGGCAAAAGTCAAAAAGTGCTGGAGGAACTCAGCAGGTCAGGCAGCATCTGTGGAGGGAGTGGACAGGCGACGTTTCAGGTTTCAGACTGAAGAAGGATCCCGACCTCAAATGTCGTCTGTCCATTTCTCTCTAACACATTCTGTACTGAAAACTCTCAATAGGTCGGGCAGCATCTGAGGGGAGAGAAACGGAATGAATCAATCAGCCATAAACCTTTCACCTGAATTTGAGAATAGAGAACTCAAGAATATTTTTCTACAATCCTGCCCCCCTTTTCCCCACAACTCTCATCCCCATTCCTTCCGCCCCCCCCCTCCCATCTCTTTCAACCTATAGATGCGAGGCGTGGGGGCGGGTCAGGGGGAATCCCTCTGGCTTTATATTTCACCGATCTGACATCCTCCCATTATCTGACATCCTTTATTCTCCTTGTCTACGTTTTGTCTCCTTCTCATCTCTGGCCTTTGTCCACCCATCTGCCAGTGAACCCCCCTCCCCTCACCTGTGCCTTCCTATCACTCACCTCATCTGTGCCCACCTGTCACTGCCCATTCCTCTCCTCCAGCTTTCTCCCCTGCCCTCATCAACCACACTCAGTCTGAAGAGTGCCCCCATTGAAGAATCCAAACAGACCAAGTATCTTGGCATCAAATTACAGAACGATCTACGTTGGAATGGTCAGACTCATCATGCAACGGTGAAAGCAACAGGTGTCCTAAATGTTCTGAGACGCAACTTTTATCATTGTTCAACTTCTATCAAGGAGAAGTTATACTTCATCCTTGTTAGACCACATTTGGACTATGCAGTTGCAGCATGGGACCCATACACAAATAAACACATTTCTTCCATCGAACGTGTCCAAAGACAGGCAGCTTGTTTTGTTACAAATACCTATGAGTGTGACTGAACTTCTAAATTCATTGGTGTGGAACACTCTCCACGACAGACGTAAAGCCCACCGCGTGACCTGATTTACAAAATGTTAAATGGTCAGCTCGACACATCTACACCAAGCCCAAACCTATCAGAAGTAGACGAGGGCATTCGATTCAATTTGAGATACCAGCTATCAAGACAGATGTGTAGAACAATTCATTCTTCCCTTGCATAATTAATGCATGGAATAGTCTTCACCCTACTGTAGTTACTCAACCAGACGCAACTAAATTTAAGGCAGCTCTTCTTCTCCAAGAAGCCCTTCTTGCTTAGGTCCATACTCCGCCACCTCCAGTTTAAATTCCATTTGGAATATTTTGGAGGACCAAGAACCAAGAACCAAGAAGAAGTGTCCCGACCCGAAACATCACCCATTCATGTCCTCCGGAGACGCTGGTGCTCGGGGGAGGGGATGGGATCCCGTAAGGTCAAGGGAAGAGATGGCAGAGGTCAGCAGAGGTGACGGCTGGGTCGGTGAGGGGTCAGGGTCAGAGTCAAGGCAGTGTGGGGTCATGGTTGGGTCAGGGAAGGGTTGGGAGATGCGGGAAGGACTGAGGAGAAGTGGTAAGGGTTCAGGGAGGGTCACGGCGGGTTCGGCGAGGGGTCAAGGAAGGGTGATGGAGGGGTCATGGAGGGATGGTGGATGTGTGACGGAGGGGTCAGGGAGAGGTTAGGGAGGGATCAGGAGGGGTTATGGAGGGGTCATAGAGATGTTCATGGAAGGGTGATGTGGAGTTTAGTTGCGTTGAGTTTTTTTGTCACGTGTACCGAGGTACAGTGAAAAGCTTATGTTGCGTGCTAAATACATGATTACAATTGACCCATTACAGTGTATACATAATGAGGGAATAACGTTTAGTGCAAGGTAAAGCCAGCTAAGTCCAATCAAGATTAGTCCGAGGGTCACCAATG
The DNA here is from genome assembly GCF_053455715.1 of Rhinoraja longicauda. Classification (NCBI taxonomy): domain Eukaryota; kingdom Metazoa; phylum Chordata; class Chondrichthyes; order Rajiformes; family Arhynchobatidae; genus Rhinoraja; species Rhinoraja longicauda. Next base: position 22,732,365 of record NC_135965.1, read on the forward strand.
AGGTAGATGGTAGTTCAGGACTGATCTCTGGATGGGGTCAACAAGGGGTTTTGATGGGGTCAGGGAGAGGTTATGGTGGGGTTATGGTGGGATCGGGGAGGGGTCATGATCAGGTCAAGGGTTATGATGGAGTCAGGGAGAGGTTATGGTGGAGTGATGATGGGGTTTGGGAGGGGTCATGATGAGGTAAGGAAGGGGTTATGATGGGGCCAGGAAGAGGTTATGGTGGGGTCAGGGAGAGGTTAAGATGGGGGTCAGAGGGGTTATGATGGGGTTATGGTGGGGTCAGGGAAGGGTTCGGGAAGGGGTCAGGGAATGGTCAGGGAGGGTGTCACCATTCCCTCTGACTGCGCTCCCTTTCCATTGGCAGCCCGGCGCTGGCCTGACCTTTGGCCTGGTGACCCTGGTGACGTCGTGCCTGCAGTTTGCTGTTGCTTTGGCTGCTGTGCTGATCGGCCCGCTGTGCTACTTTGCCCTGCAGGGGGTGTCAGGCCAGGGGTACCTGGGCTACGCCGTGAGCTTCCCCTACCCCTACCGCCTGCCCCCGCTCTGCCTCGACCCTCCGCTCCTCGAGTTCTACCACCTCGGCCTACATCTCCTGGCCATGGCCCTGGCCCTGGTCATCTTCAGCCTGGCCCTCGCCCACTGCATCCGCCTCGCCTTCAGGTTCAACGCCACAGGAACCCTCCGTGTACGTGACCTCTTCCCTCCACCCGGGCCTGACCTTACGACTTACGACCTCCGACCCCTGCCAGCACGCAGGCGGGTGGGAGGGAGGGTGGGGTGAAGTTTGGGGGAGGATGGAACTCCGGGTGTGGACCAGGGAGGTCCCGCCACCTCCTCACTGACCCTCAGAAAGGACAAGCGAGGAAATCGGGGGGAAGAGGAGTTGGGGGGAACAGAGACATCCTGGGGGAGGTGGGGAAGGGTGGTCTTCAACTTGGCTTCAGGAACCCTTCGTCGGTGATGCCCACTCCTGGGTGGTGTGGGCTTGCATAGACTTTGTGAGGGATCTCTCCAATCCCTGAGGGACCTCCACCAATCCTGAGGGATCTCCACCGATTCCATGAGGGATCTTCCCCATCTTTGTGAGGGATCTCCCACCAATGCCTTGAGTGATCGCCCCTCCCCGTCTACGTGGTGGATCCCCCTCAACTTCCCAATGTATCTCTCCCAACTCGCTGACGGATCTCCACCAACTGTGAGGGATCTCCCCCCCCAACTCCCAGATGTGTCTCCCACAACTCCTTAACAGGCGTTCCCCCAACATCTGACGACATCTCCCCCAGGAACTCCCTCTGCAGGAGCTCAGTTGCCGATGCAATCCGACAACCCATTGGAGCAGGAACCTGGTTCACATCTTCCGTTCCCTCTCCCCAGGGTCACCACTGGAGCTGGTAGGATCTGCCTCGCACTCTCCCGGCCTCTGGACCGCTGCCCGGCCGGGAGTGACCGGAGGAACACTGCGTAACCAGGGCAATGTCCTGGTGGGGCCCAGCGAGTGGAGTCATTGTGTCACCCATACCCTCCCTCCCTCCATTCCCATCCCTCCCTCCCTCCCTCCCTCCCTCCCTCCCTCCCTCCCTCCCTCCCTCCCCACCCCTACCTCTTTCCCTCCCTCCTCCATCCTTACCCTTGTCTCCCTCCCTTCCTCTGGCCATCTGCACCCCTCCCCTGTCCGCACACTCTATCTTTCTCTCTCTCTCTCCTTCCCCTCCTTCTTACCCCTCTTATGCTCCCCTACCTTCTCTCCCAACTCCCACTTGCTTTCCCTCCTTTTCTCTCCTCTTGCTCTTCCTCCTCTCCCCTCTCCTTTCCCTTCTCTCTCCCTCTATTCACCACTCTCCCTCTCTCCCCATTCCCACTTCTGTCTGTCTGTCTGTCTGTCTGTCTGTCTGTCTGTCTGTCTGTCTGTCTGTCTGTCTGTCTGTCTGTCTGTCTGTCTGTCTGTCTGTCTGTCTGTCTGTCTGTCTGTCTGTCTGTCTGTCTGTCTCTCCTATTCTTTCCCTCCTCTTACCCCACTCTCTCTCCTCACTCACCCTTCTCTCTCTCAGCCCCTCTCTCTCCACTTCTTGCTCAGTATTAGAAACCTGAGAGGCAACTTTTTAATCCAGAGTGTGGTGGGTATATGGAACGAGCTGCAAATGGAAGTAGTTGAGGCAGATATTGAATGGGTACATGGATAGGAAAGGTTGAGAGGAATATGGACCAAACACAGGTAGATGAGACTAGCTTAGATGAGGCATCTTGGCCAGCCTGGATAAGTTGGGCTGAAGGGCCTGTTTCCATGCTGTATGACTCTATAAGTTTGGGGATCTGAGTTTGGAGATCTGACTGTGGCAGCTGGAGGAAGAGACAGAGACAGGAAAGGGTGAGAGATTTGACAAGGATGAGAGGTAACACAGAGACCCGGGTTCAATCCTGACCTCAGGTGCTGTCTGTGTGGAGTTTACACGTTCTCCCTGTGACTGCGTGACCTTTGGTGTTCTGGCTTCATAGAACAGTCCAGTACAAGATCAGACCCTTCGGCCCACAATGTTTGTGCTGAACACGATGCTAAGATAAAAGAATATCTCTGCCTGCACATGATCCACATTGCTCCATCTACTGAATATCCCAGAAACCGGGTGGTGAATCTGTGGAATTAATTGCCACAGACGGCCGTCAATGTGTGTTTTTAAGGCAGAGATTGACAGATCCTTGATTAGTTGGGGTGTCAGGGGTTATGGGGAGAAGGCAGGAGAATGGGGCTGATGGAAAGATAGAGCAGCTGTGATTGAATGCCAGAGTAGACTTGATGGGCCGAATGGCCTAATTCTGGGTCCTGTAACTTATGAACTTATAAACTGGTGCACCACATTGCTGAGAACTATATTCTGCACTGTATCCTCTCCTTTGCTCTAAGTATTGTACTTGAGTTTGACTTGATTGTATTTATGTATGGTATTATCTGATCCGATCGGGTAACATGCAATACAAAGCTTTTCACTGTACCTCGGTACACGTGACAAAAATAAACCTGAACCTAATCCATGTGCCTATCTAAAAGTCTCTTAAATGGAACTATTTTAGTTGCCTCCACCACCACCTTTGGCAGCGTTCCAGGCAGCTGCCACCCTCTGTGTAAAAAAACTTGCCCCACACATCTCCTTTAAACTTTGTCCCTCTCACCTTAAAGCTACACCCTCTCACATCAGGCAAGAGGTAGAGAAATGTGAAAACGCACACCTACAGATTCAGGGACATTTCTTCCAGCTGTGGTCAGGAAACTGAACCATCCTGTCAACAACTAGAGATGGTCCTCAGTGACCATCTCCCTCATTGGAGACCCTCGGACTATCTTTAATCGGACTCTACTGGGCTTTATCTTGCACTAAATGCTATTCCCTTTGTCCTGTATCTGTACACTGTGTCATGTATAGTCTTTCCACTGACTGGGGTTAAGGGGAGCTTTTCACTGCACCTCGGTCCACGTGACAATAGACTAAACTAAACTAAACTAAACTGGATTAAACCGCACGAAACTAAACTGAACCGGTCGTCAGGCACCACCCCAGAATCCACAGAGAGGTGGAAGATTATGCCATACCTTGACGTTCTGCGGCCTGCAGGTCTAAAAGACATACGACAGAAGAAGAAGAAGAAGTAGAATGCCATACCTTGCAAACCTTCTAACCTAGACTAAACTTTGACATTTCCACCCTTGGGAAAAGGTTTCTGACTGATTACCTTGCTCCCTCACTCCAGACAAGTGCAAGGTCGGTGGGTCAATTGCCTGCTGTTGGTTACTCCGAGCGGCTGAGGGGGGCAACTGTTTGAGAACAATGGGATGAATGCAGCGCCAGTGCAATGCAAGTGTGCCGCTTGTTGCCAGCACAGTGTCCGTGACTCTCTGCAGCAACCTGTGGATAATCTCTGGGCTTCAGGGGTTGACGGCAAGCCTGCTTGGTCATAGAGTCATACAATCATACAGCATGTCCCTTCGGCCCGACATGCTCATAGCAACCAACATGTCCCATCTACACTCGTCCCACTTGGCATTTGGCCAATATCCCTCTGAACCTGTCCTATACATGTACCTGTCTATCAACGTTGCAATAGTCCCTGCCTCAACTACCTCCTCTGGCAGCTCGTTCCATACACTCACCACCCTTTGTGTGAAAAGGTTACCCATCATATCTTCCCCCTTCACCTTAAATCTATGTCCTCTGGTTCTTGATTCTCCAACTCCGGCAAGAGACTCTGTGTATCTACCCGATCTATTCCTCTTATAATTTTATAAACCTCTATAAGATCACCCCTCATTCTCCTGTGCCCATGGAATAAAGTCTAGCCTGCTCTACCTCTCACTATACCTTAGGCTCTCGTGTCCTGGCAACATCCTCGTAAATTGTCTTTCCAGATTGACATCTTTCCTATAACATGGTGCCCAGAACTGAACTCAATACTCTAAATGGGGCCTCACCAATATCTTATACAACTGCAACAGGGGAGGCATGGTGGCGCAGCGGTAGAGTTGCTGCCTTACAGCGCCGGAGACCCGGGTTTGATCCTGACTACGGGTCCTTGCCTGTATGGAGTTTGTACATTCTCCCCGTGACAGCACGGTGGCGCAGCGGTAGAGTTGCTGCCTTACAGCGAATGCAGCGCCGGAGACTCGGGTTCGATCCCGACTACGGGCGCCGTCTGTACGGAGTTTGTACATTCTCCCCGTGACCTGCGTGGGTTTACTCCGAGATCTTCGGTTTCCTCCCACACTCCAAAAACGTACAGGTATGTAGGTTGATTGGCTTGGTAAATGTAAAAATTGTCCCGAGTGAGTATAGGATAGTGTTAATGTGTGGAGATCGCTGGTCGGCACGGACCCGGTGGGCCGATAGGGCCTGTTTCCGCACTGTATCTCTAAACTAAAACGAAACTAATGTGGGTTTTCTCCGGAATCACTGGTCTCCTCCCACACTCCAAAGACGTGCAGGTTTGTCGGTTAATTGGCTTGGTGGAAGTGTAAATGGTCCTGAGTGTGTGTAGGATTGTGTAAGTGCACAGGGATCACTGGCCGGCGCAGACCCGGTGGGTCGAAGGGCCTGTTTCCATGTTGCATCTCTAAAGTAAACTAAACTCAACTAAACTAAACTAAACTAAAACATGACCTCCCAACTATGCTCTCGTCGAACATACCACTGGGCTGCAAACTGCCCAGGCGAAATATGAGGTGCTGTTCCTCCAATTTTCGGTGGGCCTCACTATGGCACTGGAGGAGGCCCATGACAGAAAGGTCAGACTGGGAGTGGGAGGGGGAGTTGAAGTGCTCAGCCACCGGGAGATCAGATTGGTTAAGGCGGACTAATACTGACTGATGAAGGCCAATGTGCCAAAAACCTTGGTGATTTTGCAATGTAGCAAACTCCTTCTGCTTGAGTTCCAGAGCATTTTGGGTCACAGGGGAGTGAATTGGCAAAAGACTAATTTTTAAATGATCCGAGCAAGACAGAGCTGCAGTCCCGGCTGTCCCAGCCAGAGGGCGACGCTGAGAGTAGTGTGTTCCCCTGGCTAGGGCTGCCATCCACAGCCCATGGCCGGTATTGCCATCTAGAGGGGAACATTTTGCAAACTAACAGTATGAATATTGAAATGCACAAAGTGCTGAAGTAACTCAGCGGGTCGGGCAGCATCTCTGGAGAACATGAATAGGTGATTTTTCGCGTCGGGTCCCTTCTTCAGACTGCTTCTTGCAGAACAGACAGAATCAGACCCTTCAGCCCGGCATCGAGTCCATGCTCAGAATCAAGTAACACAGTCTGAAGATGAGTCCCGACCGGAAACATCACCTAACCATGTACCGTGATCTCCAGAGATGTTGTCTGACCCAATGAAGCACTCAAGCACTTTGTGTTTATTTTTGTAAACCAACATCTGCAGTTCCTTGGGTCTACATGGTATGAACGTCGAATTATCCAATTTTAGATACAAACCATACCCCCCCCCCTCTCTTTCCCCTCTCTCTCCCCTCTGCCCCACAGGGATACACACCCATTTCTCCCTTTTCCCTTCCCCCACTCCATCCCCTTCTACCTATATTCCCTCCTCTGTCTTCACAATTCGTACCACTTCCATCCAGATCTTATCTCCCACTTTTGGTCTTATTTTTTATCTCTGAGCTTTGTTCAACCATCTGCCACTGACCCCTCCCCCCCCCCCCCCCCCCCCCCCCCACCCATCCTTGCTTGCGTCCACCTATCACTTGCCAGAAGAAGATTAAAGGAACTGCAGAAACATTGGAGATGGACACAATGTGTTGGAGGAACTCAGAGGGTCAGGCAGCCTCACTGGAGTGAAGGAATGGGTGACGTTTCGGGTCGAGACCCTTCTTCAGACAGAGTCAGGGGGAGAGGGAAACTAGAGATATGAAAAGGTACAAAGAAAATATTAATGAAAGGTATGCAAAGAAACACTGGGCTAGTCCCTTTTGCCTACAATTCTCATCCGCAAAGCTCTCGTCTGCGCTGCCGATGAAGAGCGTCGAGACACAGCTTGTGAAAAGCCATTAACTCCGCAAAAATGGGACAATAAAATCTTTGCAATGCTGAGTTTCCAAAATTTGTCAGGCTTCAGTGTATGGAAACAATCCCAGGTATTTGGGTCTTGGTCAGTGAAACCATCAGAGCAGGCGGCCTGGGGGAACAAGCAACTACAGATGCTGGAGTCTGGAGCATACCACATCATAGGGCATAGAACAGTACAATGGCTCAATGGTGCTTTATTGTCATGTGTGCACTGCACCGTGACATTATTTGTGAACAGCTCACACATGCACGAGTCACCATATTTTGGCGGCATTTACAAAAAGCTCGAAGTCGATGCGCTCGATGTGCTGGAGCTGTTCCCAGCACAGGCTTGCTGCAGAGCCTCCTCCATCGCCCTCGACCGGCTCGGCCCGCTAACCTGCGTCCCTCTCCTCACCCAGCCTCCTCCCCTGTCCCGGGGGCTCCTCCTGCAGCCAACCTTGAAGGTGCTGGAGGCATTACGCCGGTCCCCCTCCGACTGGCCCACTCCTTGTGTCCGTCGTCGCTAACGGCATCCTCCTCCTCCACTCTCTGGTCTTCAGGGCCGAGCTCGGCAGCATAAGAACAGGCCCTTCAGTCCACTATGTCCGTGCCGAAAATGATGCCAAAACAGACTCTTATCTGCCTGAAAATAACCCGTAGAGCTAGTGCAAATGGGTAATCGATGGTCGGCATGGGCTTGGTGGGCCGAAGGGCCTGATTCCGTGCTATATCTTGCAACTAATAATTGAATTTATGTACAACTTATGCTTCTGTGTGTTTGGCTGGGTCTACCTGCTTGTGATGCTGCTGAAAGCAAGCTTTCCATTGTACCTGTACCTTGCCGTACACATGCAATAAACACTTGACTTGATGAGAGGCATAGATAGGGTAGACAGTCAGAACCTTTTATCCAGGGTGGAAATGTCAAAGTTTAGTTTTAGTTTTTAGTTTAGAGATAAAGTGCTGAAACAGGCCCTTCGGCCCACCGTGTCCGCGCCGACCAGCGGTTCTCGCACATTAACACAATGCTGCACCCACTAGGGACAATCTTTACATTTACCGAGCCAATTAATCTACAAACCTGTACGTCTTTGGAGTGTGGGAGGAAACCGAAGATCTCAGAGATAACCCACCCAGGTCACGGGGAGAACGTACAAACTCCGTACAGACAGCACCCGTAGGCGGGATCGAACCGGGTCTCCAGCGCTGCATTCGCTGTAAGGCAGCAACTCTACCGTTGCGCCACCGTGCCGCTAAAACAAGAAGGCATAGTTTTAAGGTGAGAGAATGAAAGTGTAAAGGAAATGTGCGGGGCGAGTTTTTTTTCCACAGAGGCTGGTGGGTGCCTGGAACGCACTGCCAGGATGGTAGTGTAAGCAGACGTAATAGTGGTGCTTAGGAGACTTTTGTATAGGCACATGGATATGCAGAGAATGGAGGGATATGGATCACATGCAGGCAGATAATAGTTTACCTTGGCATCATGTGTTGCACAGACATCAGTGCGGCCCAGTGGCTCAGCGCTAGAGCTGCTGCCTCACAGCGCCAGAGACCAGGCTTGGATCCTATCTCTGGGTGCTATCTGCGTGGAGTTTGCAGTTTCTCCCTATGACCGCGTGGGTTTCTCCGGGTTCTTCTCACATTCCAAAGACGTGTGGGTTTGTAGGTTAATTGGCCCTCTGTAAATTTCCCCTAGAGTGTGGGCAGTGGATGAGAAAGTGGGATAGCATGGAACTAGTGTGAATGATGGTCGGCATGGAGTCGGTGGGCCAAAGGGCCTGTTTCCTGCACGGTATCTCTAAAAATAAAACTAACTGTGAGCCGAATGGCCTGTTCCTGTGCTGTACTGTTCATAGGAGAAAAATGGAAAGAAATGGAAAGTGTAAATTGTCCCTAGTCTGTGTAGGCTCATGTTAATGTGCAGGGATCGCTGGTCGGTGCGGACGCAGTGGGTGGAAGGGCCTGTGTCCATGGTGTATCTATAAACTAAACTAAAAATCAATAAACCAATAAAGGAAATGTGGCTCGGAGACACAAGGATCTGGATCCGAAACATCAGCGATCCATTCCTTCCACAGATGCTGCTTGACCCGCTGAGATCCTCCAGCACTGTGTGTTTTTGCTCTGGGTCTGTGGCCTGCCTGCTGTTTAAACAGCTTGAGTTGGGGCCTCTGGATCGTGTGCTGTGTGCTGGAGCCAGCGACAAACTTGGCTGTCCACCCCTTCCACGCTCTGCAAATAAAAACCCATTGACTTCAGCATTGGGATTTTGGGCACCCTCCAACTTCGCTCCGGGAAGAGAGGGGGGCAGACATACAGACAGTGCCTCCCATACCACTCCAGCACTGGAGAAGCAGGGTCTCAAAGTGCCGCACCTCGGGAGGTGATCACAGGGAAAGTCACCCTGAGAATCCCCCCCTCACCAGCACCAGGTTAGTGGTGCCCACCTGGACCTGATGCTGGCTCTGACCAGGAGAGGCCTACAAGCACCATGCTACGCCAGCATAGCTTAGTTTAGTTTAGATTAGCTTAGCTTAGCTTAGTTTGATTTAATTTAGATGAGTTTGATTCAGTTTAGTTTAGTTTAGAGATACAACATGGAAACAGGCCCTTCGGCCCACCGCATCCGTGCTGACCAACGATCAATCATTCACACAACTTCTATCCTACACACATAGGAAGCTTTCTTTTTAGTGTCCTTTTTACTTAGTTTAGTTTAGTTTGATTTAGTTTAGTGTAGTTTCGATTAGTCTCGTTTAGAGATAAAGTGTGGAAACAGGCCCTTCGGCCCACCGGATCTGTGCCGACCAGCGATCACAAATTCACACTAGTTCTATCCTACACACTAGGGATAATGTTATAGAGGCCAATTAAACTACAAACCCGCACTTCTGTGGAGTGCAGGAGGAAATGGGAGCACCCGGAGAAAACCCAGGCGGTCGCGGGGAGAACATGCAAATTCCGTAAGGACTGCACCCGCAGTCGGGATCGAACTCGGGCCTCTGGCGCTGTAAGGCACCCAACCTACCGTTGTACCACCACGATGCCCCTTTGGTGCTCGGGAGAAAGGAACCCAAGACATGGCGAGAGAGGGGAGAGGGGGAGAGAGAGAGGGAGGATGGGGCAGGGGATGGCAGGGAGGGGAGCTGGTGGGAGAGAGGAGGAGGGGGAGAGGGGGAGGATGGGGCAGGGAGGGGAGAGGGGAGAGAGAGGGAGGATGGGGCAGGGGATGGCAGGGAGGGGAGAGGGGGGAGGGGCAGGGAGGGGAGGGGGGAGAGGGAAGGAGGATGGGGCTGGGGATGGCAGGGAGGGAAGAGAGGGGGAGAGGGAAAGGGGGGAGGGGGAGGATGGGACAGGGAGGGGAGAAGGGAGAGGGGGAGAGAGATGGAGGTTGGGGCAGGGGATAGGAGGGAGGGGAGAGAGGGCAGTTGGGAGGGGAGTAGAGGGGAGGGGGAGAGAGAGGGAGGTTGGGGCAGAGGATGGGAGGGAGGGGAAGGGGGAGAGGGGAGAGGGAGAGGGAGGATGGGGCAGCGAGGGGAGAGGGGGGAGGGGGAGAGGGGAAGAATGGGGCAGGGGGGGAGAGGGGGAGGGGGAGAGAGAGGGAGGATGGGGCTGGGGATGGGAGGGAGGAGAAGGGGAGAGAGGGGAGGGGGGGAGAGGGGATGGGGCAGGGAGGGGAGGGGGCAGGGGGGAGAGGGGAAGGATGGGGCAGGGAGGGGAGGGGGAGGGGGCAGGGGGGAGAGGGGAAGGATGGGGCAGGGAGGGGAGAGGGGGAGAGAGAGGATGGGCTGGGGATGGGAGGGAGGGGAGAGGGGGGGAGAGGGGAGGGGGGAGAAGGCGCAGTTGGGGCAGGGGATGGGAGGGAGGGTAGAGGGTTTGAGGTGTAACTATGGGAGGGGAGGGGGAGGGAAGGTGGAAGAGGGAGAGACCACTGAAGAGAATAAGGCAGCGTTGGTCTGGAGCCCCCGCGGAACAGATGTGAAGGGTTTTGCAAACAGTCGAAAGATTGGCAGAAACTCCAGTTGCAAATAATATTTTCGAGTCGGAAGAGGTTTTCTGGAACATTCTTTGGCCGGCTGTCAAGTACAGGGTTTGGCTGCGAGAGGAGGCTGTTACTGGAGCAGGAAGGTTTGTGAGATCTGGCCACAGGCTGGTGTCTGAATGTGTCCCTCAGATTCCAGGTGCAGTGATTACCCTCCTGCAGTGGTATCAGTGGGAGCAGGACCCTCACGCCACCCTCACCAGGGACCCGTTCCCCGACGGTCCGTGCAGCCTCTGGCCAGACACGGCTTCTGCTGCCGCAATTATTTAACCAGCCAATGAAAGCACAGTTATTATGGTGTGGCGGCCAGTCAGAGAGCGGCGGGGATCTCCAGGGAGGGAGGACCATTCAACCACTGTGGGCGGCACGGTGGCGCAGCACCAGAGACCCCGGGTTCCATCCAGGGCCGTCTTAACGCATGGGCCTGATGGGCACTTGCCCGGGGGCCCCACGAGCATAGGGGCCCCATGCTGATCTGTGTATGTTAAGTGACTTGCAATAAATAAATACTACTTTAAAAATGTAGGTTCAATAAGTGCTTTTTTCGCAACATTTTCGGTCACTAAGTGCTTCTCACAGCGATCTGTAAGTGCTTTTCGCAACAATGTAGCACCCTAAGTCCATCGCTAAGTGCTTTTCGGTAAGTGCTTTTCGCCGGCACGACAGGGGGGGGCTGGTAGGGAAAGGGGGGTGGGGGAGAGTAACGGTAGGGGCCCCAGTACACTGCTTTGCCCGGGGACCCATAATGCTGTAAAAACGGCCCTGGTTCCATCCCGACTGCGGGTGCTGTCTGTACGGAGTTTGTACGTTCTCCCCGTGACTGCGAGGGTGTTCTCTGGGTGCCCCTGTTGGAAGACTGGAGCACCCAGAGCTCTCTACTGAACCCGATCAAGGGGCAAGAGTCAGCAAGCCCCCCGTGGCTGATGTTGTAGACAATAAACAATAGACAATAGGTGCAGGAGGAGGCCATTCGGCCCTTCGAGCCAGCACTGCCATTCAATGTGATCATGGCTGATCATTCTCAATCAGTACCCCGTTCCTGCCTTCTCCCTTGAATGCATTTAGAGAGAGAGAGTTATTGGGATGTGCCAGGTCCCTTGGCCTTTGAAAATGAGACATTGGATCCAACCCAATCCTTGATCCTGCACAAGACAGCGTTACAATTTCACTCGGTCCTTGGCCAGGGGATCCTTCTTCAGAATTGTTTTTAAAGTTGTACAAGACATTATCGAGGCCATACCTGGAGTATAGCGTTCAATTTTCGTCACTCTGCCATGAGAAAGATGTTGTAGAGTCATAAGGACGTACCTTTAGAAAGGATATGAGAAGGAATTTCTTAAGCCATAGGGTAGTGAATCTGTGGAATTCATTGCCACAGCCAGCTGTGGAGGCCAAGTCTTTGGGTATTTTTAAAGCGGAGATTGGCAGATTCTTGATTCGCAAGTGTGTCAAAGGTTACGGTAGGAGAATGGGGTTGAAAGGAAAAGATAGATCAGCCATGATTGAATGGAGTAGACTCGATGGACAGAATTGATTAATTCTGTTCCTATAACATAACATCATAAGATCATATGATAGGAGTAGAATTAGGCCATTCAGCCCACCAAGTCTGTCATTCAATTATGGCTGATCTATGATCCCTCTTAACCCCATTCTCCTGCCTTCTCCCCATAATCCCTGACACCTCCAACATGAATTTATGACCCTATGAGTACAGAAACATCCCCAAATCGTCCATGCTGCCCTAGATCCCCATGTTAGTCCCATTTGCCTGTGTTTGGTCCATTTCCCTCCAGACCTTTCCTGTCTGTGTACCTGTCCAAATGCCATTAAGCTGGAGAGAGTGCAGAGAAGATTTACGAGGATGGTGCCAGGACTCAAGGGTCTGAGCATCAAGAGAGAGGTTGGATAAGCTAGGACTTTATTCCTTGGAGCGCAGGAGACTGAGGGGTGATCTTATGGAAGTGTAGAAACCCATGAAGGGAATAGATAGAGTGAACAGGCTGCTGGAAATAAGAATTTAATTGTTCCACAGGCGGTACATGTGACAATGAAATACTCTTTGGCTCTTGAGATGAGGAAGAGTACCTTAGACTTTAGAGATACAGCATGGAAACAGGTCCTTCGGCCCAGTGATCAGCCTGTTAACTAGTACTATCTTACTAGGAATAATTTACAATTTTTATTGAAGCCAATTAACCTACAAAACTCACACATTTTGGAGTGTGGGTAGAAACCCACACGAGCTCTTGTTTGTCCTCTGTAAATTGTCCTCAGTATGTAGGGAGTGGATGGGAGAGTGGGATAACGTCGTACTCGTGTGATCGATGGTCGACAGGGACTCCACTGGGGCGGGGAATTGTTTCCACGATGCATTCTCCTACCGTAACCTTTGACACACTTGCTAATCAAGAATCTGCCAATCTCCGCTTTAAAAATACCCAAAGACTTGGCCTCCACAGCCGTCTGTGGCAATGAATTCCACAGATTCACTACCCTATGGCTTAAGAAATTCCTTCCCATATCCTTTCTAAAGGTACGTCCTTATGACTCTACAACATCTTTCTCGTGGCAGAGTGACGCAAGTTGAATGCTATACTCCAGGTATGGCCTCAATAATGTCTTGTACAACTTTAAAAACAATTCCGAAGAAGGATCCCAACCTGAAGCCTCACTTATCCATGTTCTCCAGAGATGCTGCCTGACCCACTGAGTTACCCCAGCACTTTGTGTCCTTTTGTGTAACATAATGTCCTAATTTGTGTACAGGTCCACCACCGATGTTCTGGCGACTGGTGGCCCAGCGCCTCATTTAATCCGGAGAAAATTACGAGAGCGCACTTGGAATCCCCCTCCCCTGGAGGTCCCGCCCCCCACCCCCCGAAAACGTGTTGCCTGGGCTGGGTGAGACGGCCGATCTCCATCACATCGCGACTTCTGCCGCCGATCGGTGAGTTGAATTTACCCCCCTGTGTCCAGGGCTCTGGAACTCTGGCCCGGCCAATAACGGCAAATCCGTTCCCGTATCCGTCTTCGGAGGCCAACTTTGCGGGCCGGTGTCTCGGCCCTCCTGGCGGCCTAGGCAGACCGCTCCAGTACCGTTGGACTCCTCTCAAAGGCCGTGACCTTTGTTGGTCCGGGAAAATGGATAATCCAGAAAGGCTCTGGAACCAAGGGTCCCGGAAAATCGGTGGTGGACCTGTACCCAATTTCAATAGACAATAGACAATGTCTTCTGAAGAAGGGTCTCGACCTGAAACGTCGCCCATTCCTTCTCTCCCGAGATGCTGCCTGACCTGCTGAGTTACTCCAGCATTTTGTGAATAAATACCTTCGATTTGTACCAGCATCTGCAGTTATTTTCTTATAGACAATAGACGATAGGTGTAGGCCATTTGGCCCTTCGAGTCAGCACCACGATTCAATGTGATCATGGCTGATCATTCACAATCAGTACCCCGTTCCTGCCTTCTCCCCATACCCCCTGACTCCGCTATCCTTAAGAGCTCTATCCAGCTCTCTCTTGAATGCATTTAGAGAATTGGCCTTCACTGCCTTCTGAGGCAGAGAATTCCACAGATTCACAACTCTCTGACTGAAAAAGTTTTTCCTCATATCCGTTCTAAATGGCCTACCCCTTATTCTTAAACAGTGGCCCCTGGTTCTGGACTCCCCCAACATTGGGAACATGTTTCCTGCCTCTAACGTGTCTAACCCCTTAATAATCTTATACGTTTTGATAAGATCCCCTCTCATCCTTCTAAATTCCAGTGTATACAAGCCTTGTCGCTCCGGTCTTTCAACATATGACAGTCCCGCCTGGGAATTAACCTAGTAAACCTATGCTGCATGCCCTCAATAGCAAGAATATCCTTCCTCAAATTTGTCCAAAACTGCACACAGTACTCCAGGTGCGGTCTCACTAGGGCCCTGTACAACTGCAGAAGGACCTCTTTGCTCCTATAGTCAACTCCTCGTTACATCCTCCAAACATTTCCTGACTGTTTTTTCCATTTGGCCACTCGTGTCTGCTCTGCCATTGGAGGAGTTGGCATCTCCCATTCTCTTTGGTCTCTCCCAACAAAGACCCGTCCATCCCACCTAACTGGGGCTGTCAAATAGTTAAAGTGTCTGCTCTTCTCATTTGGTTCCCTTGAATGGGAACTGTTTTTGAAATTGTGTTTACTTTGGACCAACAGGAGAAAATTGCAATAATTTCCGTGGGCGGCTCAGGTCAAAGTTCTCTCGCCGTCTCTCTCTATCTCAATCTCAGAGCGGAGCTGTGGCGCAGCGATAGAGTTGCTGCCTTACAGCACCAGAGATCCGGGTTCCATCCTGACCACGGGTGCTGTCTGTATGGAGTTAGCACATTCTCCTTGTGTCCATGTGAATTTCCTCCGGGTGCTCCGGTTTCCTCCCACACCAAAGACATACAGGTTTGTAGGTTAATTGGCTTTGGTAAAATTGTAAATTGTCCCTAGTGTGTAGGATAGGGCTACTGTACAGGGTGACCACTGGTCGGCACGGACTCGGTGGGCCAAAGGGCCTGTTTCCACAGTGGATCTCTAAAGTATAAAGTAAAGTCTAAATGTAAAACAGTACAGCACAGGAACAGCCCTTCGGCCCACAATGTCTGCACTGAACATGATGCCAAGTGAATCTAATCTCCTCTGTCTGCACATAGAAACATAGAAACATAGAAAATAGGTGCAGGAGTAGGCCATTCGGCCCTTCGAGCCTGCACCGCCATTCAATATGATCATGGCTGATCATCCAGCTCAGTAGCCTGTACCTGCCTTCTCTCCATACCCCCTGATCCCTTTAGCAAAAAGGGCCACATCTAACTCCCTCTTAAATATAACCAATGAACTGGCCTCAACTACCTTCTGTGGCAGAGAATTCCTCAGACTCACCACTCTCTGTGTGAAGAAATGTTTTCTCAGCTCGGTCCTAAAAGACTTCCCCCTTATCCTTAAGCTGTGACCCCTGGTTCTGGACTCCCCCAACATCGGGAACAATCTTCCCGCATCTAGCCTCTCCAACCCCTTAAGAATTTTATATGTATATTTTACATGATCCATATCCCCCCATTCCCCACATATACATGCATCTATCTAAAAGACTCTTAAACGTCACTGTTGTATCTCCCAACCTACCTGATCATGGGCCTGTAACACCATAACGCTGTAACACTATATTCTGCACTCTGGTATTTTACTCTTTGCACTCACTACCTGTTGCACTTGTGTGTGGCATGA
This sequence comes from Rhinoraja longicauda, assembly GCF_053455715.1. NCBI lineage: Eukaryota > Metazoa > Chordata > Chondrichthyes > Rajiformes > Arhynchobatidae > Rhinoraja > Rhinoraja longicauda. The sequence goes on from NC_135965.1 coordinate 22,748,210, forward strand.
TTGCACTCATGTGGGGCATGATTTGACTGGGTAGCACACAAGCAAAGTTTTACTCATGACATTAATAAACCAATACCAATAACCAACTTCTCTCCTTTGTATTCGCTGCTTCGGTTAATAAAACAAAGGGCATGCAGATTTCACTGAGAAAGCTGCTGTACTAATTCACCATCCTCTGTTGCCAGGGCAACGTGCATTTTCCAATTTGCTGCATCTTATGGAAGGAGAAGGAAATAAGTGGATTGTGCTGGTGTGGAGCCGGAGTCACACGGAGACGGGAGCCACCATACATACCTCCCCCTTGGTTAGGAGCAGTATCCCAGAGTGAAAACGAGAGTGCAGACATACAGTCTTATTCTAGAGGCATTAACACCCTTTCCTCCATTTCATTCTATTCAACTCAACGGAGATTCTGGGATAGAAAATAAACTTCTGTTTGTTTAATACTTTTCCAATTTTTGGGGTTTTATTTTTCCTTTTACATCAGAGGAGGTTTAGTTTAGTTGTAGTTTAGTTTTGTTATTGTCACATGTACCTAGTTACAGTGAAAAGATTTTTTGGTCGCGCGCAATCCAGTCAGCTAAAAACGATACATGTTTACAATCAAACCGTCCACAGTGTACAGATACAGGATACATGGCATAATGTTTAGTGCAAGATAGAGCCCTGTAAAGTCTGATGAATGATAGTCCGAAGGTCTCCAATGGGGTAGATGGGAAGTCAGAACCACTCTATGGTTGGTGAGAGGACGGTTCAGTTGCCTGGGAAGAAACTGCCCCTGAATCTGGAGGTGTGCGTTTTCACACTTCTGTACCTTGTGCCTGATGGGAGAGAGGAGAAGCGGGAGTGAGACTGGTCCTTGGTTATGTTGGTGGCCTTGCCGAGGCAGCGTGAAGTGTAGATGGAGTCAGTGGAAGGGAGGTCGGTTTGTGTGATGGACTGGGCCATGTCCAAAACTACCAGAATGATGCCTAGATCAGGGAATATTAGCTACAGGGAGAGGTTGGGCAGATTTGAAGTAACATGGAACTGTAGGTGCTGCTGTCCTACCAAGTCAGGATGCTTCTTCGGACTGATTGTAAGAGGGGAGAAAGGAGGAAGAGGAAAGTGGGGAGAGGCCATGTTTTGTCTTGCCCCCTCCTCCCCCCCCCCCCTCACTTCCACCTTTTTTCAGCCCCCCCCCTCTGGCAGGTAGGTGGTGGTGGTGGATGGGAATACTTCTGTTGGATGCCTGCAACAAGTTGTCTACCACAGGGATCAGTAGTGTTTATAATAGATATGTTTATAATAACTCGGATGAGAATGAGGGTGGCCTGATGAGCACGCTTACAAACAAAGTGCAAGCTGCAGAGTCGTTCATAGTCACGATGGTTCTCTACAGTGGGGCGTGGAACAGCTGGATAGTTGGGTGGAGTGTTTTACTTTAGATTGGAGGTACAGCGCTTGAACAGGCCCTTCGGCCCACCGAGCATGGGCCTACCAGCGATCCCTGCACATTAACACTATCCCACACACACTGGGGACAATTTACATTTGTACCAAGCCAATTAACCTTCAAACCTGTAAGCCTTTGGAATGTGGGAGGAAACCAAAGATCTCGGAGAAAACCCACGCGGTCACCCCTCAGATCCATATTAAATCTTTCCCCCATCACCATAAACCTATGTCCTCTGGTTCTCGATTCCCCAACTCTGGGCAAAACACATTTTACATGCCTCTGTAAGATCACCCCTCATCTCCTGCACTCCAAGGAATAAAGTCCTAGCCTGCCCAACCTCTCCCTATAGCTCAGGCCCTCGAGATCTGGCAACATCATCGTAAATCTTCTCTGCACCCTTACCAGCTTGACACCATCTTTCCAATAACGTAGTGCCCAAAACAGAACACTATACCCTAAATGTGGCCTCACCAACATCTTATACGACAGTAACATGACCTCCGAACTTCTAAAGTCAATACCCTGACTGATGAAGGCCAAGTTGCCGAAAGCATTTTTGACCACCTTATCTACCTGTGGCAGCCTGACCCGCTGAGTTCCTCCAGCACTTTGTGTTTTTCTCAAGATTCCCGCACCTGCGGTTGCTGGTGTCAACCAGGATATTGTCCGAGGTGGAGTCTTTCAGTTGTGAGGAGGGACTGGAGAAACCGGGACTGTTCTCTGCAGACTGGAGGGGGTGAGGAGGGGAGGCGAGTGGTATATATAAAATTATGTTCCCCGAAACAGATGTAGATAAAGGCAGGCGACATGGATTTAGGGTAAGGGGGAAGAGATTCAGAGAGTTTAGTTTAGTTTAGTTTAGTTTAGTTTAGTTTAGTTTCGAGATACAGTGCGGAAACAGGCCCCCTGGCCCACCGAGTCCGTACCAAACAGCGATCACCCCGTACACAAGCACTACCCTACAGATTAGAGATAATTCACAATTTTTACCTAAGCCAATTGACCCACATACCTATTCATCTTTGGAGTGTGGGAGGAAACCGGAGCAACTGGGGAAAACGTACGTGGTCACAGGGAGAATGTACAAACTGGGTGCAGACAGCGCCCACAGTCAGGATCGAACCCGGGTTTCTGGCGATGAGAAGCAGCAACTCGACTGCTGCTCCATCCTGCCAAGCTGTATTCCGAGGGGTCGGGTCTGAGGTGTCATTGATCACCAGCGAGTGGTGAGTACCAGGAAAGCACTGCTCGAGAGTTGTGGAGGCAGAGTCACTGAGAGTGTTTAAGAAAGATAGGCACAAAGTGCTGGAGTAATGCAGCGGGTCAGGCAGCATCACTGGAGATAATGGACGGGTGACATTTTGGGTCAGGACCCATCTTCAGACTGTTTACTTTCACCAAATTGAAGGCGTAGCCATGGGCACTCGCATGGGCCCAAGCTCTGCCTGCCTGTTTGTCGGGTATGTCAAACAGTTCTTATTCCAGGCGTACACTGGCCCTATCCCCCAACTTTTTCCAGCAGTCTGAATAAGGGTCATGATCCGAAACGTCACCCACCCTTTTTCTCCAGAGATGCTGCCTAACCCGCTGAGTTAGTCCAGTGTCTATAGAGTCATAGAGTCATAGAGTGATACAGTGTGGAAACAGGCCCTTCGGCCAAACTTGCCCACACCGGCCAACTATGTCCCAGCTACACCAGACCCACCTGCCTATGTTTGGTCCATATCCCTCCAAACCTGTCCTATCCATGTACCTGTCTAACGGTTTCTTAAACGTTGGGATAGTCCCAGCCTCAAGTACCTCCTCTGGCAGCTTGTTCCATACACCCACCACCCTTTGTGTGAAAATCTATCTTGTGTGAAAGTCTATCTTTGGTATAAAATAGCATCTGCAGTTCTTTGTTTCTGCATAGTGTTTAAGAAAGGTGTGGCCATACTCTTGAATCACCCATGATTGAAGACTATGGACCCGATGCTGGAGGTTGGGATTAATATGGATGGGTCCCATCTGGTCAGCAAAGACATAGTGGGCTGAATGGCCTCATTTCTTGCCGAATGACTATGATTCTATAGTTGACGGATAAGAGATAGAGAGGGAAAAGGGTGAGAGATGGGAGTGAGAGAAAGAGAGAGAGACAGGAGGGAGAAAAAAGGGGTAACAGAGAGTGAGGGAGATAGAGAATGAGACAAAGACAGTGAGAGAGAAGGAGGGGGTGGGAGGGGTGAGAAATAGAGACAGAGGGAGAGAGAGAGACAGAGAGAGACGGAGAGAGAGAGAGAGAGAGAGAGAGAGAGAGAGAGAGAGAGAGAGAGAGAGAGAGAGAGAGAGAGAGAGAGAGAGAGAGAGAGAATGAGAAGGGGGGGGTCAGAAACACAGAGAGAGGGAGGGAGACAGAGAGAGAGCGAGAGAGAGAGAGACACACACAGACTGAGAGAGAGAAAGGATGGGGGGGGGGTCAGAAACAGGGAGAGAGAGACAGGGAGAGAGAGAAAGAGGGGGGTGTAGAGAAGCAGATGAAATAGAGCTGAGAGGAGAGTGTGGTAGTTTGGTAGTTTGGAAGTGAGACTGATTCTCGAGCCTCTGCAAGGAGTGGTGAAGACATTGGGGAAGTGAGGTTGCATGAACGATGGAAAATCCATCACTCCCGTCCCGATGCTAAACCCATTTGGGTTGAAAGGGAAATGTGAGCAGCCTGTGTTTTGGGGGAGGGTGCAGTGTACGCCCGGTGTCCTGGGCTGGCGGGCGGATGTGTGGCCAGCAGGGGTCACTAGGTAGCAGTCAGGTGTATGCCCTGCCATCTCACCATGTCTCCATCTCAGGGGAGAGAGCTACCACTCGAGGGAGCTCGAACATTAAAATCACCCCCACCCCTGCTACAGGGCAGGTTGGTCAGTAAGGAAGGGGAAACGGTACTTTCAGACACTTCCCAGTCACTGAAGAAATTCGCCATGTGACACAAAAGTATAATTCATTAATTCATTCCTTCAGTCATTAATTTCTCCGATTTCGACAGATGCACCGTACAAAAGCATCCCCTGTGATGTATCGCTGCTCAGTGTGAGGACAGGCAGCACAGTGGCGCAGCAGGAGAGCTGCTGCCTCACAGCGCCAGAGACTTGGATTCGATCTTGACCTCGAGTGCTGCCGTATGAAGTTCGTTCGTTCTCCCTGTGATCGTGTGGGTTTTCCCCGGGTGCTCCGGTTTCCTCCTACATCCCAAAGACACATGCAGTTTTGCAGGTTGATTGGCTTTGTAAAAAATTGTTAATTGACCCTCGAGTGTAGAATAGTGTTAGTGTACGGGGTGATCGCTGATCAGCGCAGACTCGGTGGGCCGAAGGGCCTGCTTCTGCACTTGTATCTCTTTTGTAAAGTCCAAAAAGTCTAAGACCGCTCTTCTCAGGTCCGCAAGACACTGCAGAAAGTCGTGGATGTATCTCGGTCCATCAATCTGACCAGCCTCCCCACCCACCGACTCCTCAGGAAAGCAGCCAACATAATCAAGGAAAGACACAAAGTGCTGGAGTAACTCAGCGGGTCAGGCAGCATCTCAGGAGAACATGGACAAGTGACGTTTTGGCTCAACACCCTCGATATATAGATATTAGCCAGTTCTTCATTCTTGCTTAGTCTAAAGAACCAAAACGTCATCTAGTTTAGTTGAGTTTAATTTATTGTCACGTGTACCGAGGTACAGCGAAAAGCTTTTGTGTGCTAACCAGTCAGCAGAAATAATATACGTGATTCCAATTGAGCCATCCACTGTGTACATGATAAAGAGAATAACGTGAATAACGTCTAGTGCAAGATTAAGTCCAGTAAAGTCCAATCAAAGATAGTCCAACGGTCTCCAATGAGGTAGGTAGGGGGTCAGGGCCACCTTAGCTGGTAAGAGGATGGTTGAGTTGCCTGATAACAGCTGGGAAGAAACTGTCCCTGAATTTGGAGGTGTGCGTTATCACACTTCTGTACCTCTTGCCTGATGGGAGAGGGGAGAAGAGGGAGTGACCGGGGCGAGACGGAAAAGAAGGAGTGACCGGGGTGAGACTGATCCTTGACTATGCTAATGGCCTTGCCGAGGCAGCATGAATTTAAAGTGAGGAATTAGAGCGATTTGCAGTGAAGGATTGGAGACATATTCAGGATGGTGAGACTTGGAGCTGTCAGCAGGCAACTGAGCCATCTTCTCACCAGTTAGAGTGTGGTCCTGACCTCCCATCTACCTCAATGAAGACCCTCGGACTATCTTTAATCAGACTTCAAATGTTATATCTTTGTAGAGAGGAGGGAGTGAGCAGGGTGAGGCTGGCGTTCGATTGTGCTGGTGGCCTTCCCGAGGCAGCGTGAGGTGTACATGTAGTCAATGGAAGGGAGGTTGGTTTGCGTGATGGTCTGGGCTGTGTCCACAACTCTCAGCAATATCTTGCGATCTTGTGGAGCTGTTCCCAAGCCAGTCCATGATGCATCCCAATTAAATGCTTTCTCCATCGCTCCTGTAGAAGTTGGTGAGAGTTGATGACGGGGTCATGCCGAACGTCTTAAGCCTTCCAAGCATGGATTTACGAAGGGGAAATCATGCTTGACTAATCTTCTGGAATTCTTTGAGGATGTAACTAGGAAAATTGACAGGGGAGAGCCGGTAGATGTGGTGTACCTTGACTTTCAGAAAGCCTTCGACAAGGTTCCACATAGGAGATTAGTGGGCAAAATTAGAGCACATGGTATTGGAGGTAGGGTACTGACATGGATAGAAAATTGGTTGACAGACAGAAAGCAAAGATTGGGGATAAATGGGTTCCTTTCAGAATGGCAGGCAGTAACTAGTGGGGTACCGCAAGGCTCGGTGCTGGGATCGCAGCTATTTACAATATACATTAATGACTTGGATGAAGGGATTAAAAGTACCATTAGCAAATTTGCAGATGATACAAAGCTGGGTGGTAGTGTGAACTGTGAGGAAGATGCTATGAGGTTGCAGGGTGACTTGGACAGGTTGTGTGAGTGGGCGGATGCATGGCAGATGCAGTTTAATGTGGATAAGTGTGAGGTTATCCACTTTGGTGGTAAGAATAAGAAGGCAGAGTATTATCTGAATGGTGTTAAGTTAGGAACAGGGAACGTACAACGAGATCTGGGTGTCCTAGTGCATCAGTCACTGAAAGGAAGCATGCAGGTACAGCAGGCAGTGAAGAAAGCCAATGGAATGTTGGCCTTCATAACAAGAGGAGTTGAGTATAGGAGCAAAGAGGTCCTTCTGCAGTTGTACAGGGCCCTAGTGAGACCGCACCTGAAGTACTGTGTGCAGTTTTGGTCTCCAAATTTGAGGATGGATATTCTTGCTATTGAGGGTGTGCAGCGTAAATTTACTAGGTTAATTCCCAGAATGGCGGGACTGTTGTATGTTGAAAGACTGGAGCGACTAGGCTTGTATACACTGGAATTTAGAAGAATGAGAAGAGATCTTATCGAAACGTATAAGATTATTAAGGGGTTGGACACGTTAGAGGCAGGAAACATGTTCCCAATGTTGGGGGAGTCCAGAACAAGGGGCCACAGTTTAAGAATAAGGGGTAGGCCATTTAGAACTGAGATGAGGAAAAACTTTTTTCAGTCAGAGAGTTGTGAATCTGTGAAATTCTCTGCCTCAGAAGGCAGTGGAGGCCAATTCTCTGAATGCATTCAAGAGAGAGCTGGATAGAGCTCTTAAGGATAGCGGAGTCAGGGGGTATGGGGAGAAGGCAGGAACGGGGTACTGATTGATAATGATCAGCCATGATCACATTGAATGGCGGTGCTGGCTCGAAGGGCCGAATGGCCTCCTCCTGCACCTATTGTCTATTGTCCAAGGAAGTAGAGGCTTTCTTGCCCATTGCTTCAATTATGGATGGGTCCAGGCGAAGTTGCTCGTGATGATTGCTCCTAGTTAATTTGAAGCTTTCAAACTCGAGCTGCTGAGAGGGCGCTACAGAGACGCAAGTCTCCCTTTGTTTTTTTAACTGGAGTGTGTATTAGCCGGAATACGGTAGCATAGGCTGGGACTCTGGCAGTGCGAGTGCCTTCGACAGTAACATGGCGAAGGCTGTTCTTTTTCCCAGCTCACCTCCCCAGCACGGGTATCCATAACCGAGGGCATTTGTAAACGGCCGGGGGGATAAAGGGAACTGAGATCCCAGGAATTAATACACACACACACTCAGAAACCAAGGTAAGAGATCTCAAACCAGCAGAACAAACCCCTTTGGGAGGGTGGGGGGGGGGGGAAGGAATGAGAGGATTGTTGTTACAGTGGGGCTGAAATGTACATCCTTTTTTAATCTTCTTTTCATGGAATTAAGCTTGGAATTTTTCTGTGTGTGAGAGAGAGGGAGAGATTGAGAGAGAGGGGGAGAGGGGGAGAGGGGGAGCTGTGGAGTTTTCCTGGCGGAGAGGCGAGCGAGATACACAGATAAGGGGGACGGAGAGGGGAAAAAAAGTTACCAAAGTTTAAAACTTTTGTGTGTGTGTGTGTGACTTTTTTCTTCTCGACTCTTTCGCTGCTGAGCTGGAGCGGGGATCGGGGGGGATTGGGTTCTTGGCATTTGTTGGGTGTCAATCCTTTAAAACAAAAGAATCAATGAATTATTCCTCAACTTTTCAACCCCCCTTTTTTTTATTACCTCCCCACTTTTTTATGGGTTGGTGGGGAGAGGGGGTTGAAATGTTTCAGGTAGAAGTCACTCACTTCTCAGTTTGAGGTGTGCGGTCGCAATAGGAATTTTGCTTCCATCGCATATAAAAGTTTGCTTGTAGATGTCTCTCCCCACTTTTCTCTCCCTATTATTTAAGAGGGGGGGGGGGGAGCGGTCTTCTTGAGACCAGGAGTCACTCGAGTGGGTTTTTAAAAAAAAAGCGTCCTCGATGTCATGGGGCTGTATTGCCACGTATTTTGTATTAACTCTGGGTTTTAGTGTAATAAAAAGAAACTGCAGTGATTTTCTTTTCTACACCCATTCCTCCCTCCCTCCCCCCCCCCCCCTCCCTTCCCAATTGTTGCAGCTGGTGATTTTATTTTAATGTATAAAATTACTTCTAAAAATAATATTTGCGAGGGATATCTAGAGAGAGAGAGAGAGAGAGTGTGTGTGTCCACTTCTTGCATTCCCAACATACTCCTGCATTCCAGACGGACTCCTAATTCCGAAGGAGGGGTGGAAAAAAAAGGGGGGGATGAAATGGGGGATTTGTGTCGATTTCGGCTCCTTGACAGAGACGTGAGTCAGAGCCCGGCCTGGCCAAAGCCCAAACTCAGACTTATTTGTGGGGGTTGGGGGGGGGGGGAAACACAAGATCGTAAGACATTTTAAGACATTTCTCTTCTCACCACCTCCCCCCCACCCCCCCCCCCCAAATTCCTTTATTTTTCTCGCGTCAAAGTAAATATGAAGTCGAGCTGGAAAGGTGAAAAAAAAAATAATGTTGGTATTTCAATGGTGTTGGACAGAGAGGGAGAGAGAGAAAGAGGGAGGGAGGGAAAGAGAAAGAGCGAAAATTATGTCCGGAGGCTGGAGATTGTTTGATAATGGTTGGAAGGGTCAGACTTCAGTAGCAGACGGTCGGTGTGGGTGTGAGAGAGAGAGAGGGGGAGAGACAGAGGGAAATAGAGGCAGACGGAGAAAGGGAGACAGGGACAGGGAGAGGGGGAGAGGCGGACAGGGACAGAAAGAGAGAGAGAGAGAGAGAGAGAGAGAGAGGGAAAGAGAGACAGACAGGGAGAGAGACAGAGACGGACGGGGAGATAGACAGAGAGAGACAGAGGTAGGGACAGGCAGACGGCGAGAGGCAGACACAGAGAGAGAGAGAGAGACAGAGACAGACAGAGAGAAGGCAGATGGAGAGAGAGGCAGAGGCTGGCAGACAGGGAGGCAGAGAGGAAGACAGAGAGACCGACAGATGAGAGATGATAGAGAGGGAGGCAGACACAGAGAGAGAGGGAGGCAGAGAGAGAGAGAGGGAGGCAGACAGACGGATAGGGAGGGAGCGAGACAGACTGAGAGAAGGAGAGTCAGATAGAGACTGTGTGTGTGTGTGTGTGTGTGTGTGAGACTGTGAATAGCTGGAGTTAGGATATCTCTTCAGAAAGCATTAGGTCCCCCCCCCCCCCCCCCCCCCCCGAGACACAGCCTGAAGAGAATCTGGCTTTCAAAAATAAAATCTGGATGCATGGGTCATATTGGAGAGAGGAGTAGACAGGCAGGCAGGGATTGACAGCACTACCATTCTGTCTGCCTCCAGTCGTGTGGAAATGAGAACTTTTCCAAACTGAAATGCTGCAAGACTATTGGAGGGACATGGTGGACTGTATTTTTAATTTAAAAAATCGACATGTTGTGTCTGGTTTACCAGTTCTTTTATTGCATGGATTTTATTTGGCGGGGTGGGTGGGAGGTGGGGAGAGGTGGGGAGAGGTGGGAGGTGGGGAGAGGCGAGGTGCAGTATTTTCCGTGTGTTTCGAGCAGTGAACCATGACATTCAGTCCTGATCCGAACGGGATGAGATGGTTATGAAAAATGTCAGACATTCCAGGAGGCTGATCTTGCCAAAGCCGGGAATTCTTACAGAAGTTTAATTTTGAAGCGACGACCGTTGGCAAGTTTTGCCAGGGAGCTGGAAACTGGGGTTGACTGAGGAGATAATAGTCTTGTGGATCACACGACTTCACTTCAACCCACCCCACTCAACAAAAATAAGTCTGTTGCAGAAATATTTTGCTTTGACTCGGGGCCAAGGCTGGGGGGGTGCTGGTGGAATGTCAGGGCATGAAGGTAGACACACAACGGTGTGGGGTAGTGCCTGCAGGACTATCACGGGGCAGGCAATGAGATGCAAGACCCAACTTGAACCACTTCCCCTCACCCTCCCCCTCCCCCTTTCTCCAGGGTTAGACACACAGAGAGAACCTCCCCCCACCCCGTCCCATCATACACTACCAGGGTTAGCCACACACCGTCCCATCACACGCGCCTGGGGTCAGACACAGAGAGAACCTCCCCCCACCCCATCCCATCACACACTAGCAGGGTTAGCCACACACCGTCCCATCACACACGCCTGGGGTCAGACACAGAGAGAACCTCCCCCCACCCCGTCCCATCACACACTACCAGGGTTAGCCACACACCGTCCCATCACACGCGCCTGGGGTCAGACACAGAGAGAACCTCCCCCCTTCCCATCCCATCACACACTAGCAGGGTTAGCCACACACCGTCCCATCACACGCGCCTGGGGTCAGACACAGAGTGAACCTTCCTCTCTCTACACCATCCCATCTCTGGAGAAAAAGGATGGGTGATATTGCGGGTCGGGACCCTTCTGCATTCTGTCTACCCATCGTGTTTCTCCAGAGATGTTGCCTGACCCGCTGAGTTACTCCAGCACTGTCTATCTTTAGAACAGTACAGCACAGGAACAGGCCCTTCGACCCACAATGTCTGTGTTAATAAACATGATGCCAAGATAAACTGCCTGCCTCACTGAGTTACTCCAGCACTTTGAATATCAAGGAAGATTCCAGCACCTGCAGTTCCTTGTACCTATTTCTTAAGGAATGGAGTTGACTTGAGTGGAGTTGATTGTCTTTGGAAGGAAGAAGAATAGTGTCTTTCTTGCCCATTCCTGGCAGATGAAAATTGGATGGATTGTGAGGATTATTATGTTCTGGTTACGAGGTTTTGTAACCGAAGCCAACAAACAATACTAGACTTGGAAACCACATTTGCCTCTTTCCTTTGTTATGTTATATATCTGCAATGGGCTCTGGGCTGGCTGAGATATTCAGAGGAGATACACTTCATGAATCCGTCCTTTTAGCAAGGTCGGAGAGGCACCTGTGAAGTCCACGTGCTGGCACGAGGGTCTGGTACCATGAGCAGGTTATCTCTGGTGAATTGGAATGCAAGGACCTGCTGGTTTGTGCCGAGGAATTTCTCCTGCTTCAAGGATTCGCGGTCAGCTGTGATCTTTGGCTTGCTTTTGTGCATTGTGTGCGTTTGAGGGAGGGAGGGAGGGAGGGAGGGCGATGGAAGACTGCAATACCTTTCAAAGCAACCTCAGAAACAGCTGGAAATGTGGCTACACCTTGTTTCCACATTTCCCTCACACCCGCACCCTGCCAGAGTAGAGTTAGCTGCCACCAATAACAAGTCAGTTGGCACAGAGTTTAGCTTAGTATATCTTAGTTTAGCTTGGCTTAGCTTAGGTTTAGCTTAGGTTTAGTTTATTGTCACATGTACCGAGGTACAGGGAAAAGCTTTTTTGTTGCATGCTATACGATCAACAAAAAGACTACACATGATTACAATTGAGGTGTCCACAGTGTACAGACACAGGGTAAAGGGAATAACGTTTAGTGCAAGATAAAGTCCAGTAAAGTCTGATTAAAGATAGTCTGAGGGTCTTCAATGAGGTAGATGGGAGGTCAGGACCGTTCTCTAGTTGTTGATAAGGACGGTTCAGTTGCCTGATAACAGCTAGGAAGAAACCGTCCCTGAATCTGGAGATGTGCGTTTTCACACTTCTGTGCCCCTTGCCTGATGGGAGAGGGGAAAAGAGGGAGTGAGACTGGTCCTTGGTTATGCCGGTGGCTTTGCCGAGGCAGCGTGAAGTGTAGGTGGGTCTGCCCATGTTCTCCAGAGTTGCTGCCTGGCCCTACTGAGTTGCTCCAGCACTTTGTGTCCTTTGTGCAACCTTGCCTGGTGGGAGTGGGGAGATGAGGGAGTGAGACTGGTCCTTGGAGTGGGGAGATGAGGGAGTGTCTCACCAGCCGATTGCAGAGAACAGGACCGGGGTGACAATAGACAATAGACAATAGGTGCAGCAGGAGGCCATTCAGCCCTTCGAGCCAGCACCGCCATTCAATGCGATCATGGCTGATCACTCTCAATCAGTACCCCGTTCCTGCCTTCTCCCCATACCCCCTCACTCCGCTATCCTTAAGAGCTCTATCCAGCTCTCTCTTGAAAGCATCCAACGAACTGGCATCCACTGCCTTCTGAGGCAGAGAATTCCACACCTTCACCACTCTCTGACTGAAAAAGTTCTTCCTCATCTCCGTTCTAAATGGCCTACCCCTTATTCTTAAACTGTGGCCCCTTGTTCTGGACCCCTAACATTGGGAACATGTTTCCTGCCTCTAATGTGTCCAATCCCCTAATTATCTTATATGTTTCAATAAGATCCCCCCTCATCCTTCTGAATTCCAGTGTATACAAGCCTAATTGCTCCAGCAGGGTGGGTAGACAGCCGGTTATCAATCTGCAGTCTGGCCCACAGGGGGAGGCTAGGCGTTGCGATGCGGTGTGGGCTGGTTCTGTTGGGTCAGCTCAGGTGAGCTTTGTGGAGCATTTGTTTCAGATCCTTCTATGACCTCAATAAAACCTTTGTGAGCAGCGTGGCTAACCCAGAAATGAAACCGGAGATCAAGAGACGAACACGATCACGAGTGGAATAGATCGGGTGAAAGCAGGCTCCTGTGCTTTGAAATTGCCGTACCAGGCCACGATGCAACCAGTCGGGATGCGTTCTACAGTGCATCTACTTTCTATAGGACCCGAGGGCCTGAACTACAGGGAGAGGTTGGGCAGGCTAGGGCTTTATCCCTTGGAGTGCTGGAGGCAGAGGGGTGATCTTATAGAGGTGTATAAAATCATGAGAGGAATAGACTGGGTAAACGCACTGAGTCTTTTACCCAAAGTAGGAGAATTGAGAACTAGAGGACATGGGTTTAAGGTGAAAGATTTGTTAGGAACCTGAGCGGCAACTTTCTTTCACCAAGGTATAATGGGTATACGGAATGAGCTGCCGGAGGAGGTAGTTGAGGCAGATAATGTTTAAGAGACATTTAGACAGGGACATGGATAGGAAAGGTTTAGAGGGGAGATAGACACAAAAAGCTGGAGTAACTCAGCGGGACATGCAGCATCTGGAGAGAAGGAATTGGTGACCCTTCTTCAGACTGGTTTAAACCAGCATCTGCAGTTCCATCTTACACAAGGTTTCGGCGGATATGGGCCATATGCGGGTATGTTGGTCAGCATAAGCAAGTTGGGCTGAATAGCCCTTTCCCATGCTATATGACTTTATGACTGTCTCATGTGGATTATAAATAGAAGGCGCTCAAAACTCTCAGTGGGCCTGGAAGCATCTGCAGAAACAGAGACCAGAGTTAAGGTTTCAGGTCAAAGACCTTTAATTAGCACCCGGCACAAGTGAAACACGCTCATAAGTCATAGGAGCAGAGTTGGGGCATTTGGCCTATCTTTCCCTCTCAACTCCATCCACCTGCCTTCTCCCCGTAACCCCTGACACCCTTACTAATCAAGAACCTATCAACCTCCGCTTTAGAAATACCCAATGACTTGGTCTCCACCGCTGTCTATGGCAATGAAGTCCACAGGTTCACCACCCTTTGGCTAAAGAAATTCCTCCTCATCTCCATTTTATTCCGAGGCTGTGCCCTCTTGTGCTAGACTCCCACTAGTGGAAAAAGACACAATGCGCTGGAGTAACTCAGCGGGTCAGGCAGCATCGCCGGAGGTGAGGTCAGGACAAAGCCTGGTGAGTGATAGGTGGATACTGGTGAGGTGAGGGAGGAGCTTTGAAAGGCAGATGACTGGACCAAGGCCAGAGATGAAAAGACAAAAAGTGTGACACATGGATAGAAAAGTCTGAAGAAAGGTCCTGATCTGAAACGTCTGATCCGAAATATCACCTATCTATGTTCTATGAGAAGATGAGGGAAGGATGGATGGGATAGTTCCTTGACAGTGGTGTCACAGTTTGATAGGGTGGTGAAGAAGGCTTTCTGCACATTGGCCTTCATCAGTTGGGTTATTGAGTATAGAAGCTGGGAGGTCATGTTACAGTTGTACATGACATTGCTGATGCCACATTTCGAGTATTGTGTTCAGTCTTGGTCACCCTGTTATAGGAAAGATATTGTTAAGCTGGAAAGGGTGCAGAGAAGATTTACAAGGATGTGATTGGGCAGGCTAGGGCTTTATTCTTTGGAGCGCAAGAGGATGAGGGGTGTGTTTCGAGAGGTGTTTAAGCACTCTGTGTTTTCCAAAGTCCATAGAAGATCATAGCTGCTGAGGTTAGTGTTGTGCAAGGTTCCAAAGCCTACTGGCTGCTGGGAAGAAGTTGTTCTTAAACTTGGAGGTCATGGTCCTCGGGCTCCTGTATCTTCTTCCCGATGGTAGCAGCGAGACAAGAGCATGGCTGGGGTGGTGTGGGGCTCTCCTGTAGTGGGAGCGTCTAAGACCAGAGGGCACAGCCTCAGAATAAATGGACATACCTTCAGAAAGGAGACGAGGAGGAATTTATTTAGCCAGAGGGTGGCGAATCTGTGGAATTCATTGCCATAGACGGCGGTGGAGGCCAAGTCATTGGGTATCTTTAAAGTGGAGATTGACAGATTCTTGATTAGTAAGGGCGCAAAGATTGCGGGGAGAAGGCAGGAGAATGGGATTGAGAGGAAAAGGTAGGATCAGCCATGATCGAATGGCGGAGCACTCGATGGGCCGAATGGCCTAATTCTGCTTCTTTGTCATGATCTAGATCCCTTCAATGGTGGGGAGGTCAGTACCGAGGATTAATTGTAACAAGATTAATCTCTCTCTCTTTTAAAAATCTGCACACACGCACTAAACTACTGGAACTCCTCACCCCTCCCTCCCCCAAACTTCATCTGCCTCCACCCCTGTCCTGTCTCCCCTGTCCTCTTAGCTTGAGAAAGGCTGAAATCTGCACACACGCACTAAACTACTGGAACTCCTCACCCCTACCTCCCCCAAACTTCATCTGCCTCCACCCCTGTCCTGTCTCCACAGTACTCTCAGCTTGAGTAAGGCTGTTGATAAGAGCTGTTTGAGGGGAGAGTTTCATTTGATTCTGGTTGTGCTTCTATCAAACATTCAGGGCCATGTTCCCCTCTACCAGAATATCAAAGCTTCCCTGTTCTGTGTTCAAACCAGCACCTTCTGCGTCTGCACACTCTGCACTGCATTAAACACCTCCAGCCACCGCAGAGGCTTGGAAGTTTCTGTGAATGCACTAAACACTCCCCTGCGATGGGATTAGGCACAGTGTAACTGTGAGCAGATGGGTTATTCCCCACGGCCAGGATTAGTCACTCGGTAACTGCACACAAAGAGCCTCTCCACCAGAAAGCAAAGTTCGACGGGTCAGGCAGCATCTGCGGAGGGAAATGGGCAGGTTTCATCTTTCCAAAATAGACTTTATTTGCAAAAAATATATAAATAACCAAATAAATTATTTGCATAAATATTATTTATATCTATACATATATATATATAGCTGTAAGGCAACTACTCTACCACTGAACCACTGTGCCATCCCTATAATATTGAAGATAAACACAAAATGCTGGCGTAACTCAGCAGGACAGGCAGCATCTCTGGAGGGAAGGAATGGGTGACGTTTCAGGTCGAGACCCTTCTGTCTACCTATAATATTGAATATATACACTTAGGATGTATTAAGAGTTCTACCAGCTTTTACCTTATTAAGAGTCAAGAGTTAAATTAAGAGTTAATATACATTAAGAGTTGTGGACTGTTTTTGTTTTTACACGCATACACACGTATATAAAATATATACATGTACACACATACCCATATGCTATATTAAAGCAAAATCTGCCTGCAACTTAAAAAATCCAAATTGTACACATTCAATATTTTATCGAATGGCGCAGCGGTAAAGTTGCGGCCTCACAGCGCCAGAGAGCTGGGGGTTCGATCCTGATTAAGGGTGCTGTCTGTACGGAGTTTGTACGTTCTCCTCGTGACCACATTGGTTTCCTCCCACACCCAATGACGTGCAGGCTTGTAGGGTAGTTGGATTTGGTAGAAGTTGTAAATTGTCCCTAGTGTGTAGGATAGTGTGCGGGGTGATAGCTGGTCAGTATAGGCTCGGTGGGCCAAAGGGCCTGTTTCCACGCTGTATCTCTAAACAAAAGTAAAATTGCTAGTGACTGTACATTCAATCTCAGCAGCCTCAGCGGATACCATCACCCTTGCACCTCGTGCCACTGCCAACCTGTTCGAGGGACTCAGCCCCTCAATGTTCAGCAGATCAAGAACCGTGCATAACACCGACAGATCAGTCCCACCACTACTCTACCCACCGCATAATACTGGAGTACAGTCCCACCAGTACTCTACCCACTGCATAATACTGGGGTACAGTCCCGGCAGTACTCTACCCACTGCATAATACTGGAGTACAGTCCCACCAGTACTCTACCCACCGCATAATACTGGAGTACAGTCCCACCAGTACTCTACCCACCGCATAATACTGGGGTACAGTCCCGGCAGTACTCTACCCACTGCATAATACTGGGGTACAGTCCCACCAGTACTCTACCCACTGCATAATACTGGAGTACAGTCCCGGCAGTACTCTACCCACTGCATAATACTGGGGTACAGTCCCACCAGTACTCTACCCACTGCATAATACTGGAGTACAGTCCCGGCAGTACTCTACCCACTGCATAATACTGGAGTACAGTCCCACCAGCACTCTACCCACTGCATAATACTGGAGTACAGTCCCACCAGTACTCTACCCACTGCATAATACTGGAGTACAGTCCCACCAGTACTCTACCCACTGCATAATACTGGAGTACAGTCCCGGCAGGTTGGGTCTGTCACTGTATAACACTGGAGTACAGTACCGGTGGGGACGGGTCTGTCACTGTATAACTCTGGGGTACAGTCCCGGCAGTACTCTACCCACTGCATAATACTGGGGTACAGTCCCGGCAGTACTCTACCCACTGCATAATACTGGGGTACAGTCCCGGCAGTACTCTACCCACTGCATAATACTGGATTACAATCCCGGCAGGTTGGGTCAGTCACTGTATAACACTGGGGTACAGTACCGGTGGGGACGGGTCTGTTACTGTGTAACACTGGGGTACAGTACCGGTGGGGACGGGTCTGTCGCTGTATAACTCTGGGGTAACATGGAAAGCTCTTTTCCCACTAGGGCAACTTGGAAGCAATGACAAGTGGCTCAAAGGGCCTGATTCTGTTTTTCAAGTCCCCCATGACCAAGTTGATCTACCACTTAATTTTGTCATTTGTTAAAATCCTTCAACTAACAGGATAAGCTGAAGATGGCCTTGCATGGGCGGGGTGGTCTTCTTCAGTGTTCAGAGATGGTCAGAACCTTTTTCCAAAGGGTGGAAAACTAGAGAGCATAGCTTTAAGGTGAGAGGGGCAAAGTGTAAAGGTGATGTGTGGGGCAAGTGTTTTTAGGTGTGGTGCCAGTGGTGGTGGTGGAGGCGGATATGATAGTGGTTTAAAAGTCTTTTGGATGGGCGCACAGATATACAGGGAGTGGAGGGTAATGGATCACGTGCTGGCAGCAGGGACCAGATTAACGTGGCATCATGTTTGGCACAGACATTGTGGGCTGAAAGGCCTGTTCCTGAGCTGTACTGTGCTATGTTCTTCATAGACTGGCAAATGGGATTGACATCAAGGCTTATAGGTCAGCATGGACGAGTTGGGCAGAAGGGCCTGTTTGCATGTTGTGGACTGTATTGTAGATTGTCCAAGAACAGGCTGTGGTTTAGTTTAGTTTAAAGATACAGCATGGAAACAGGCCCTTCGGCCCACTGAATCCATGCTGACTATCGATCACCTGTTCACACCAGTTCTAGCTTACCCCACATTCTCATTCCTTCTCGACACACCAGGGTCAATTTACAGAAGGCAATTAACCCACAAACCCACACGTCTTGGGATGTGAGAGGGAACCCCCACAATCAGAAGGAGAATGTGCAAATTTCACACACACACACATATACGTGCGCATACAAACGTACTCAGCCACTGCCTGAACCCGGGATCGAACCCGCGCTGCTCTGCCCCTGGAGGGGCTGAGTGCTTCCTCCCGCTGTGATCCCACAAGCCCTCGGGTTTATGGAGCGGCTTTAGTGTGTGTGTGCGTGTGTACGAGTGCGTGTGTGCATGTGCACGTGTGTGTGCAAGTGCGTGTGTGCGTGCGTGTGCATGTTAGAGCCTTACCGACTCGCTGCAAGACTTTGCTGAGCGCCGATAAGACTGGAAACCTGTTTGTTTGGTTCTGGGATAAAGGCTGGAGAGAAACGTACCTTCAGCGTGGAGTCTGGGAGTCGTGCGCAGACTCCTGCATGGGAATGCCGTGCCATTGAGGGATGCCACAGAATGGTTAGTTGGGGCTGGCACACAGAGCAGTGATTGGGCCTGCGGATTCCGATGATGTTAGCCCTGGAGAATGCGTGCAAACTATCTGGGATGTGGGACATATGGCTGATTCAATGCTATGGGTCTCAGGCTTTGAACTAAAGCCTAGTGATTTGTTTCGAATTTCAAAGAAGCCCCCCACGTTTTCTCTGCAATGTTGGCCGCAGTTTCCAAGTCCCCATCGCACGCAACACTTTCCTTCCTTCCAGCTCACCAATTGCCTGTCCTTCTTGCCTCTGGTACGGAGGGGGAGCACATTCACCCCCGGGTCTGGATGTGGGTTCATCCCCCACTCTGGCCCCCGCCAGTGTAAAAACAAATGTCGCTGACACTCCATCTACTCCCTTAGTTAAACGAAAAGTCTGTAGGAAAAGTGATTTTATAACACTTTTACAATCAATCAGTCTGAATCTACAATCAGTCTGAAGAAGGGCCCAAGCCAAAGCATCACCCTACTACCCATATTCTCCAGAGATGCTGCCTGACCCGCTGAGTGAATCCAGAACTTTGTGCCTGTAAGTGAGTCTGTTATTTATTTTAAGAGAAAGCTGTTCTGTCTGTGGAACCTTTATCTGACATCACTGGAGCGCCTCAGAGTGGCATGGTGGCACAGCGGTCGAGTTGCCTTGCAGCACCAGAGACCCGGGTTCGATCCTGACCATGGGTGCTGTCTGTATGGAGTTTGTACGTTCTCCCTGTCACCTGCGTGGGTCTTCTCTGGAATCTCCAGTTTCCTCCTACACTCAAGACGTCCAGGTTTGTAGGTTAATTGGCCTGGTTTAATTGTAAATTGTCCCTAGTGTGCAGGACAGTGTTGGTGTGCGTGGATCGCTGGTTGACGTGGACTCGGTGGGCCGAAGGGCCTGTTTCCATGCTACATCTCTAAACTAAACACTTAAACTGGTGATTTTCATATCGCCCTGAGTGTGGGATCTTGCTGTGTAAGAATAACTGCTTGGTTTCTGACTGTGACTACTCAAAAACAAATAATTAGAATATAGAAATGTCATGGTAGCGCAGCGGTAGATTACTGCCTTACTGTGTTAGAGCCCCGGATTCGATCCTGACTTCAAGTGCTGTCTGTATGGAGTTTGCACGTTCTCTGTGTGACCGCATGGGATTTCTCCAGGTGCTCCGATTTCTTCCAACACTCCAAAGGCATAACTGGTTTGTAGGTTAATTCACCGTCGCATACAACACATAATCCTCCAACAATTTTGCCACCTCCAACGGGATCCCACCACTAGTCACATCTCCCCATCTCCACCCCTTTCCACCATTCCCTCTGCAACTCCCTGGTTAACTCATCCCTTCCCACCCAAGCCACCCCCTCCCCAGGTACCTTCTCCTGGAACCGCAGGAGATGCAACATACCTCCGCCCTTGACTCTGTCCAAGGACCTCGACAGTCCTTTCAGGTCAGGCAGAGGTTCACTTGCACCTCCTCCAACCTCATCTACTGTATCCGTTGTTCAAGATGTGGACTCTTATACATCGGCGAGACCAGATGTAGACTGGTCGATCGTTTTGCTGAACACCTTCGCTCAGCCCGCCTGAACCTACCTGATCTCCCAGTTGCTAAACACTTTAATTCCCATTTCCATTCCCACACTGACCTTTCTGTCATAGGCCTCCTCCATTGTCAGATGAGGCTAAACACAGATTGGAGGAACAGCATCTCATATTTCACGGGCAGCTTACAGCCCAGTGGTATGAATGATGATTTCTCTCACTTGCCCCACATTCCCTCTCTCGCCGTCCCTCCCCCACCCAAGTCACAACAGCTTTGCATTCTTGCATATCTATATCTCTCGTTTCCCTTTCCCGTGACTTGCAGTCTGAAGAAGGGTCTCGACACGAAACATCACCCATTCCTCCTCCAGAGATGATGCCTGTCCCGCTGAGTTACTCCAGCATTGTGTGCATATTGTAGGTTAATTAGCTTCGGTAAGATGTAAAATTGTCCCTCGTGTGTAGGATAGTGCTCGGGTATGGGGTGGTTGCTGGTTGGCACAGACTCAGTGGGCCGAAGGGACTGTTTCCGCCCTAAATCTCTAAAGAAACAAGGAACTGCAGATTCTGGTTTACAAAAAAGGGCACAAAGAGTTGGAGCAACTCAGCAGGTCAGGCAGAACACGGACAGGTGGTGTTTCAGGTCAGGACCCTTCTCCAGACTGACTGTAGTGGGGAGAGGGTGAGCGAAAGAAAGCTGAAAGAGAGGAGGGGGGCAGGACAAAGTCTGGCAGGGAATAGGTTCATACAGATAAAGGCTTTTTCATTGATAGACAGATGGTTGGAAAAAGGCCAGAGATGAAAAGACAGAAGGTGTGAGACAAGAGGATTGAAGAGCTGCGAATTGGAAAGCCAGAGGAAGGAAGGAACACGATGGGTCAGGCAGCATCTGTGGAGGGAATGGTTAGACAGCATTTTGGGCCGGGATCCTTTAGAGCCTCTTTGCTGCCCATTTCTGTTGTCCCCACGGCATCTTGGTGCTACATTTGTTTACAGTCAGCAGCTGGTCCATAGTTTGACCAGGAAAGTGGTGCGATCAGGAGCTGAGCAGTCCTGCTAAAGCCCACGCAGAAACGCATGGAACGGCAGACGCCGGACTATGGAGCAAAACACACAGTGCTGGAGGACCAACAGTGGGTCAGTGGAGGGATTGGACAGGTGACGTTTTGGGACAGGACCCTTCGTCAGACTGCTCACAAAACCCCTGTTCTTTTCCTCACAAACTCCTGAGGAGAATTTCTTCGGTGGGATAAATACAAAAAGCTGGAGTAACTCAGCGGGTCAGGCAGCATCTCTGAAGAAACGGAATGGGTTTGATGCTCTCTGATCCGATGAGTTACTCCAGCCTTTAAACCAGCATCTGCAGCCCCTTCGCACAGCAGATTTCACAGTGGAGCAGATACTGGAGACAGGTCACGACCAGAAACGTCATCTGTCCATTTCCCTCCACAGTTGCTGCTTTAGTTCCTCCAGCGCTTTGTGTTTTGCTGGCAAAGCCTAAAACTGGGCATTAACTAACTATTTATTAACAAGCAGACGCAAAGAACTGCAGATGCTGATTTACAAAAAAAGAGACACAAAGTGCTGGAGTACCTCAGCGGGTCAGGCAGCATCCCTGGAGGTCACGGATGGGTGTTGTTTTGGGTCTGAAGAAGGGTCCTGAACCAAAAAGTCACCTAGTCACCAAAAGTTAATTGACTGGGTAAATGTAAAAAATTGTCCCTAGTGGGTGTAGGATAGTGTTAATGTGCGGGGATCGCTGGGCGGCGCGGACTTGGTGGGCCGAAAAGGCCTGTTTCCGCGCTGTATATATATGATATATGATATATGATATATCCATGTTCTCCGGAGGTGCAGGAAGGAACTGCAGATGCTGGTTTACACTGAAAATGGACAAAATGCTGGAGTAACTAATCAGGTCAGGCAGCTTCTCTGGAGAAAAGGAATAGGTGACATTTTGAGGCAGTGCCTATCATCAGACTGAGTTGGGGGAGTGGAAGAGGTGTGAAAAGGTACAAAGAACAAATGATGGAGGAAGGAACTGCAGATGCTGGTTTACACCAAAGACAGACACAAAATGCTGGAGTAACTCAGCGGGCCAGGAGAGAAGGAATGGGCGACGTTTTAGGTCGAGACCCTTCTTCAGATTGTCATCCATTCCTTCTCTCCAGAGATGCTGCCTGCCTGCTGAGTTACTCCGGCATTTTGCGTAAAATACAAATAGTGCTGCCTGTCCCGCTGAGGTACTCCAGCACTTTGTGTCTTTGTTTAATGATACGTGTGGTTTGGCAGTACTAATGAGGCCACCACCCCTCACTGACGGATGGTTGCGAGCAGACTGATTGTGTGGTAATTAGCTCGGTGCATTTATCCTGCTTATCCAGGACATACCTGGGTAATTTTTCACTGGCATAGATGGCAAGTGCAACAGGATCGTGAGGAGGTATTAGATTTAGCTTTTTAGTTTAGAGATACAGTGTGGAAACAAGCCCTTCGGCCCACCAAGTTCGCGCCGACCAGCGACCCCCCTTACACTAGTTCTACAGTGCCCTCCATAATGTTTGGGACATAGACCCATCATTTATTTATTTGCCTCTGCACTCCACAATTTGAGATTTGTAATAGGAAAAAATCACATGTGGTTAAAGTGCACATTGTCAGATTTTATTAATTTTGGTTTTTATACATTTTGGTTTCACCATGTAGAAATTATAGCAGTGTTTATACATAGTCCCCCCCATTTCAGGGCACCATAATGTTTAGGACACATGGCTTCACAGGTGTTTGTAATTGCTCAGGTGTGTTTAAATGCCTCCTTAATGCAGGTATAAGAGAGCTCTCAGCACCTAGTCTTTCCTCCAGTCTTTCCATCACCTTTGGAAACTTTTATTGCTATTTCCCAACATGAGGACCAAGTTGTGCCAATGAAAGTCAAAGAAGCCATTATGAGACTGAGAAACAAGAATAAAACTGTTAGAGACATCAGCCAAACCTACGGCTTACCAAAATCAACTGTTTGGAACATCATTAAGAAGAAAGAAAGCACTGGTGAGCTTACTAATCGCAAAGGGGCTGGCTGGCAGGCTAAGGAAGACTTCCACAGCTGATGACAGAAGAATTCTCTCTAATAAAGAAAAATCCCCAAACACCTGTCCGACAGATCAGAAACACTCTTCAGGAGTCAGGAGTGGATTCGTCAATGACCACTGTCCACAGAAGACTTCATGAACAGAAATACAGAGGCTACACTGCAAGATGCAAACCACTGGTTAGCTGCAAAAATAGGATGGCCAGGTTACAGTTTGCCAAGAAGTACTTAAAAGAACAACCACAGTTCTGGAAAAAGGTCTTGTGGACAGATAAGACGAAGATTAACTTATGTCAGAGTGATGGCAAGAGAAGGAACTGCCCAAGATCCAAAGCATACCACCTCATCTGTGAAACACGGTGGTGGGCGTGTTATGGCCTGGCCATGTATGGCTGCTGAAGATACTGACTCACTTATCTTCATTGATGATACAACTGCTGATGGTAGTAGCATAATGAATTCTGAAGTGTGTAGACACATCCTATCTGCTCAAGTTCAAACAAATCCCTCAAAACACATTGGCCGGCAGTTCATTCTACAGCAAGACAATGATCCCAAACATACTGCTAAAGCAACAAAGGAGTTTTTCAAAGCTACAAAATGGTCAATTCTTGAGTGGCCAAGTTAATCACCCGATCTGAACCCAATAGAGCATGCCTTTTATATGCTGAAGAGAAAACTGAAGGGGACTAGCCCCCAAAACAAGCATAAGCTAAAGATGGCTGCAATACAGGCCTGGCAGAGCATCACCAGGGAAGACACCCAACAACTGGTGATGTCCATGAATCGCAGACTTCAAGCAGTCATTGCATGCAAAGGATATGCACCAAAATACTAAACATGACTACTTTCATTTACATGACAATGCTGTGTCCCAAACATTATGGTGCCCTGAAATGGGGGGACTATGTATAAACACTGCTGTCATTTTTACATGGTGAAACAAAAAAGTATAAAAATGGCCTTTAATAAAATCTGACAATGTGCACTTTAACCACATGTGATTTTTTCTATTACAAATCTCAAAGTGTGGAGTACAGAGGCAAGTAAATAAATGATGGGTCTTTGTCCCAAACATTATGGAGGGCACTGTATGTCCTGCATACAAGGGATAATTTACAGAAGCCAAATCTGTAACGTCTTTGTGATGTGGGATCTGGAGAAAACCACATGGTCACGGGGAGAACGTGCAAACTCCATATGGACAGCAACCGGGCCTCAGGCGCTGTGAGGCTGCAACTCTACCTCAGTGCCACCATGTTGCTTGAGAGGTACAGCTGTTCTGGTGGGCAATGTGTTCAGTATTACAGCTGGGGTAGTGTCAGATATCGTGGTGGTCTCGGCTTTATCTAGTTCTCTCCCTTGTGTCTTGATATCATGTGATCATCAATCTGTACAGCGCAGGGACAGGCCCTTTGGCCCACTATGTCTGTTCCAAACTTAATGCCAAGTTAAACTAATCTCCTCTGTCTGCACATGCCTGATGGGACTAGCTTGGATGGGGCATCTTGATCGCCATGGGTTAGTCAGGCCGAAGGGTCTATTTAACTGTGTCTGCTTATCTGTCTCTCGCTGTGTCTCTGTCTGACTCTCTTTCTGTCTCCCTGTCTGTCTCCCTGTCTGTCTCCCTGTCTGTCTCCCTGCCTGTCTGCCCCTCCCCTTCCCTCCCTCTCTCCCCCCCTCCGTCCCTCTCTCCCCCCCTCCGTCCCTCTCTCCCCCCTCCATCCCTCTCTGTCCCCCCCTCTCTCTCTGTCTCCCCCCTCTCTCTGTCTCCCCCTCTCTCTCTGTCTCTCCCTCTCTCTGTCTCTCCCTCTCTCTGTCTCCCCCTCTCTCTCTGTCTCACCCACTCTCTCTGTCTCCCCCTCTCTCTCTCTCTCTGTCTCCCCCCCCTCTCTCTCTGTCTCCCCCCCTCTCTCTCTGTCTCCCCCCCTCTCTCTCTGTCTCCCCCCCCTGTCTCTGTCTCCCTCCTCTCTCTGTCTCCCCTCTCTCTCTGTCTCCCCCTCTCTCTGCCCCCCTCTCTCTCTGTCTCCCCCCCTCTCTCTCTGTCTCCCCCCTCTCTCTCTCCCCCCTCTCTCTCTCCCCCCTCTCTCTCTGGCTCCCCCTCTCTCTGTCTCCCCCTCTCTCTCTGTCTCCCCCCCTCTCTCTCTGTCTCCCCCTCTCTCTCTGTCTCCCCCCCTCTCTCTCTGTCTCCCCCTCTCTCTCTGTCTCCCCCTCTCTCTCTGTCTCCCCCCCTATCTCTGTCTCCCCCTCTCTCTGTCTCCCCCTCTCTCTCTGTCTCCCCCTCTCTCTGCCCCCCTCTCTCTCTGTCTCCCCCCCTCTCTCTCTGTCTCTCTCTCTGTCTCCCCCTCTCTCTTTGTCTCCCCCTCTCTCTGTCTCCCCCTCTCTCTCTGTCTCCCCCCCTCTCTCTCTGTCTCCTCCTCTCTCTCTGTCTCCCCCCCTCTCTCTCTGTCTCCCCCCTCTCTCTCTGTCTCCCCCTCTCTCCCTGTCTCTCTCTCCCTGTCTCTCTCACCCTCTCCGTTCCTGTCCCCTACGACACTGTGATTCTTACTCCTGTTTACTAAAACACTGGATCTTGAGGGTGAATGGGAACTTTGTGCAGGTAATGTTGCTGGGTTTCACGTTGTGGAGTGTGTGGGCTGTATGCAAGGCTGGCCCCACTGCCCGTCTGCCAGAGTAGGTGCCCGTATCTCTGCTGGCCTGAGTGGTAGAGTCACCCACTGCTGGTGAGGTGGGGGGTGGTGAGTGTCTGGACGCTGCCCCAGAGAGCTGAGATCCCCAGCCCTGCGCCCGGCGGGGGGGGGGGGGGGGGGGGGGGGGGGGGGGGGGGGGGGGGGGGTGGTGACACTGGCTCCCTGCTCCTTCAGGGCTACCTGAGGGAGCTGAGCTGAGCCCCAGGCCTGCTGAGGATTTCTTCAGAGTGTGTGTTACTCTGTGCGTGGCAAAGTGAGATTATTTGCTTTAGCTTGTGTCAACATGCACATTACACACTTGGGCCTTCATTGCAACAAAGATCACTGTCGGCAAATCATTTACCCAAGCTGGACTAACTATCACACATATCGTGTACATCTCTCCTATCTATCGGTGAGACCAAGCGCAGACTGACCGTGCCTTTCGCTGACCACCTCCGCTCAGTCCGCCTTGGCCTACACCATCTCCCGATTGCCAAACACTATAACTCCCATTTCCACACTGACCTTTCTGTCCTGGGCCTCCTCCACTGTCGGAGTCAGGCCACATGCAAATTGGAGGAACAGCACCTCGTATTTCATTTGGGCAGCTTGCAACCCAGCATATGAATATTGAATTCTCTAATTTCAAGTAACCCCTGCACTCCCTCTCTCCCCCCCCCCCCCCCCCCCCCCCTTGTTCCTCCATCCTAGTTGTCCTACTAGTGCCACTGTTCGCATCCTGGTACCCCTTCACTATCACCCCTTCCCCAGCCAACATCGGGCCATTACGGGCTCCATCTTTCCTTAGTCATCTGCTGTCGGCCCTGCTTTGTTCTGGCCTTTTCCTACATCCAGTTCCCTCCCCCTCTACTATCAGTCCAAAGAAGTCCAATCGACCCAAATTGTCACCCATCCTTTCTTTCCAGAGATGCTGCCTGACCTGCTGAGTTACTCCAGCACATCGTGTCTATCGTCGGTATAAACCAGCATCTGCAGTTCCTTTCTGCACAGTTACCCAAACTGGGTGAAATGCAAAGGCCTTGCCTGTAATATCTATTCATCCTCCTACCCAAGGGCTCAGAATTCAGGCCATCTCCTCAGGAATCAGGTCCACAGACTAAAGAGTGTCGTATGTACCAAAAACGGAACAACAAGATTCTTACTGTTTTACTTTAGTTTGGAGATACAGCGTGGAAACAGGCCCTTCTGCCCACCATCCA
Source organism: Rhinoraja longicauda (assembly GCF_053455715.1). NCBI lineage: Eukaryota > Metazoa > Chordata > Chondrichthyes > Rajiformes > Arhynchobatidae > Rhinoraja > Rhinoraja longicauda. Next base: position 22,775,445 of record NC_135965.1, read on the forward strand.
CACTGGCCATTGATCACATGTTCACAGTGGCTAGTTCTATGTTGTCCCACTTTCTCATCAACTCCAGACACATTAGGGACAATTTACAGAGTGCTGGTTAACCTACAAACCTGCACGTCTTTGGGATGTGGGAGGAACAGTGGTGCAGCGGTAGACTCACTGCCTTGCAGTGCCCGAGACCCCAGGTTCGATCCTGCCTTCGGGTGCTGTTCCAGTGCCTCAGTTTCCTCCCAGACTCCAAAGAAGTAAAGGTTAGCAGGATAATTGGCTTTGGCAGAATTGTAAATAGTTTCAGGAATGTCGGATAGTGCTAGTGTTCAGGGTGATTGTTGTTCGGCACAGACTCGGTGGGCTGAAGGACATGTTTCCACGCTGTATCTCTAACGTCTAAAGTAATGTCCAACAGAGAATATACCCTATAATCTCTACTCTAAACTCCCTACACACTAGGGGCAATTTACAGAGGGCCAATTAACCTACAACCCTGCACGTCTTTGGGATGTGGGAGGAAAGTGGAGCACCTGGAGAAAACCCACGGTCCCAGGAAGAGCGTGCGCACTCCACATAGACAGCAGCAGAGGTGCTGCAGGAGTGCACCCTGCGGGACGTGCCGGCAGTGAAGAGAGGCGGGACATGATTTCATACGGATTGGAATGGATCACTTCCAGCCGGCTTGCCTGAGCAAGAAAGGGGCCTTGTGTGGAGCAGGGAATGAGGCAGGCTGGTGTGTGGGGAGCCGTCAGTGTGTGCTCAGTGATTCATTCCCCACAGGGACTCGGCCCCGGCCTCTTCCCAGCCAGGCTGCATCAGAGAAAAGAGAGCGGAGCACAGAGAGGGGAAGCCAGCACACGCTCGCGGTTCTGCCCCGACCCTTGTGAGGGGGATGTGTGTGTGTGCGTGCGTCTGCACAGGTTCATCAGGGTGTCCATGTGAAGGTGTATGTGTGAAGGTGTGTGTGTGTGTGTGTGTGTGTGTGTAGGTGTGTGTGTGTGCGAAGGTGTGTGTGTGTGCGAAGGTGTGTGTGAAGGTGTGTGTGTGTGCGAAGGTGTGTGTTTGTGCGCGAAGGTGTGTGTGTGTGTGTGCAAAGGTGTGTGTTTGTGCGCGAAGGTGTGTGTGTGCGAATGTGTGAAGGTGTGTGTGTGCGAATGTGTGTGTGCGTGTGAAGGTGTGTGTGTGTGAAGGTGTGTGTGTGAAGGTGTGTGTGTGTGTGTGCGAAGGTGTGTGTGTGTGCGAATGTGTGAAGATTGTGTGTGTGAAGACGTGGGGGCGTGTGCTGTGTGTGTGTGTGCAATTGTGAAGGTGTGTGTGTGTGAAGTAGTGTTTGTGTGAAGGTGTGTGCGTGAAGGTTGGCTGTGTGTGTGTGTGTGTGTGTGAAGTAGTGTTTGTGTGAAGGTGTGTGCGTGAAGGTTGGCTGTGTGTGTGTGTGTGTGTGTGTGTGTGTGTGTGTGTGTGTGTGTGTGTGTGTGTGTGTGTGTGTGTGTGTGTGTGCACGTGTGTGTGCGCGTGTGCGCGCATGTGCTTTTGGGGGCAGCATCTGTGGAGGGATTGGACAGGTGATGTTTTGGCTCGAGACCTTTCTTGTACCTGCTGGGAGATCTTTCTGCTTCCACATCCCAGTGGTCAGTTCCAGCCCAGCCCAGCGTTCACATCAGCCCTGTACCCCTCTCCTTCCCCCTGCACTCCCCTGCAACCTATTCTCTCCCACAAATACCCACCAACTCCCCATTGATTTTTCTGCCACCTACCCAAGTGAGAGGTAGTTTACAGAGGCCGATTCACCGACTAACCAGCACCCAGAGAAACATACATGGTTGCAGGGAAAACGTGCAGATTCCACAAAGACCCTTTGGCCCACAATGCCTGTGCGGGACATGATGTCAAGTCAGCTAATCTTCTCTGCCTGCGTGTGATCCTTATCCCTCCGTTTCCTGCATATCCATGTCCCTATCTAATAGGAATTAGTCTGAGGAGGGATCCAGACAGAAAATGTCGCCTGTGCATTCCATCCATAGTTGTTGCCTGACCTGCTGGGCACTCGAGCACCTCACGTTTTATAGATCTATCTAAAAGCCTCTTAAATGCCACTATCGTATCTGCCTCCACCACCACCCCTGGCAGCACGTTCCAAGTGCCCACCACTCTCAGTATAAAAACAACTTGCCTCGTACAACTCCTTTAAACTTTGCCCCTTCTCACCTTGAAGCTTTGCCCGCTAGTCTTTGACGTTTCCAGTCTGGGAAGCAAGGTTCTGACTGTCTACCCTGTCTGTGCCTCTCACATGTTTCTGCCCCTCCACCAGGTCTACCCGTGACCTCCAGCGCCCCAAAGAGGCATCCTTGGCAGGATTCTTTACTCTAGTTTATTCTGAGGTACAGTGAAAAGCTTATCGTTGCGTGCTATCCGGTCAGCAGAAAGACTGTACGTGATTACAATCAAGCCGTCCACAGTGTACCGATACAGGATAAAGCGAATAACGTTTAGTGCAAGATAAAGTCTGATTAAAGATAGCCCGAGGGTCTCCAATGGGTTGGATGGGAGGTCAGGACCACTGTGGTTGGAGGTTCCCTCTTGTTTTCGGAGTGCCTCTGAAGACCTTCTGCCCACTGACGGTGCAGGAGAGGGTGTCAACACCAGAGACAGCCTCCGTGTGTAGGAAGGAACAGCAGATGCTGGTTTATACTGAAGGTAGACTCAAAATGCTGGGGTAACTCAGTGGGTCAGGCAGCATCCCTGGAGGAAAGGAATGGGTGACGTTTCGGGTCGAGAGCCTTCTTCATCCTGAGAGTCAGGGGAGGGGGAAACTAGAGATAAGAAAAGGTACAAAGGACAATTCAGAGCCTCTGTGCCTCAGGGGCCCAGCACTTGGAAGAAGGAAAGAAAGACAGACACTCCCCAACAGTTTGAGTGCCAACCCTCACTTCCTGCTTCAATGACAACAGGAAGCCGACCAATATTGGGAGATTGTCCAGCGCTGTGGGCCCTAGTGTTATGTGGGCTTGACCAAGAGCAGAGTGTTTAGTTATTTTAGAGACACAGTGTGGAAACAGGCCCTTCGGCCCATCGGACCAACGCCGACCAGCGACCAGCCCATGCCGTCTGCTCCACCGTTCATTCATGGCCGATCTGCCTTTCCCTCTCAACCCCATTCTCCTGCCTTCTCCCCATAACCCCTGACACCCACACTAACCAAGAACCTGCTGATCTCCGCCTGAGAAATACCCAACGACTTGGCCTCCACAGCTGTCTGTGGATGAGCCAGGAACTACAGATGCTGGAATCTTGATCAAAACGAGGGAAGAAGCTGTCCTGAACCCAGTGGGAACTCTGGTCTCCAGACCCAGCCCGACGGGATCAGGGAATGTGTCCGGGATCTCCGGCCCCAGCCAGTTGGGAAAGGGGATGTGTCCGGGATCTCCAGATACTATCCCATCGGGATCAGGGGATGTGTCCGGGATCTCCAGATACTATCCCATCGGGATCAGGGGATGTGTCCGGGTTCTCCAGATACTATCCCATCGGGATCAGGGGATGTGTCCGGGATCTCCAGATACTATCCCATCGGGATCAGGGGATGTGTCCGGGATCTCCGGCCCCAGCCAATTGGGAAAGGGGATGTGTCCGGGATCTCCAGATACTATCCCATCGGGATCACGGGATGTGTCCGGGATCTCCAGATACTATCCCATCGGGATCAGGGGATGTGTCCGGGATCTCAGGCCCCAGCCTGTTGGGAAAGGGGATATGTCCGGGATCTCCGGATACGAGCCCGTCGGGATCAGGGATGTGCCCCGGGTCTCCTGCCTCACTAGGGTCGAAAGGCTGCACTTGAGGCTCGCTGCTTTGAAGGTGATGAATCAGATAAACGCCCACTCACTTCCTCATTTCCCAAGCCCATCAGCGTTCCTCATTACCAGCACTGTGCTAAAGGTCCTCGCTTAGCATGGAGTGGCTGAAGGAGGGCATTCACAGGGGGAGAAGCAGAAGGACTCTTTATTCCTCGCGTAACAGGCCTGCTCTGTCCACTCCGCACTTGGTCTCCTTCACCCTTTCCGTTCAGAGCCCTCTTCACCTTGCTCTCTTTGCCCTCTCTCTTCCCTATGTTATCTTGCTTCTTCTTAGCCCGCTTCCTCTTTCTCTTTCTCTGTCTCTTTCCTCTTTCCTCTGTCTCTTTCCTCTGTCTCTGTCTCTGTCTGTGTCTCTCTCTGTCTGTCTCTCTGTTGTCTCTCTGTCTCTCTCTCTGTCTGTCTTTCTCTGTCTGTCTTTCTCTGTCTGTCTTTCTCTGTCTGTCTCTGTCTGTCTCTGTCTCTGTCTGTCTCTGTCTCTCTATGTCTCTCTCTGTCTCTCTCTGTCTCCCCCTCTCTCTGTCTCCCCCTGTCTGTCTGTCTCTGTCTCTCTCTGTCTCTCTCTGTCTCCCCCTCTCTCTGTCTCCCCCTCTCTCTGTCTCCCCCTCTCTCTGTCTCCCCCTCTCTCTGTCTCCCCCTCTCTCTGTCTCCCCCTCTCTCTGTCTCCCCGTCTCTATGTCTCCCCCTCTCTGTCTCCCCCCCTCTCTGTCTCCCCCTCTCTGTCTCCCCCTCTCTCTGTCTCCCCCTCTCTCTGTCTCCCCCTCTCTCTGTCTCCCCCTCTCTCTGTCTCCCCCTCTCTCTGTCTCCCCCCCTCTCTGTCTCCCCCTCTCTGTCTCCCCCTCTCTCTGTCTCCCCCTCTCTCTGTCTCCCCCTCCCTGTCTCCCCCTCTCTCTGTCTCTCTCCCACCCACACCATTGCCTGTGCTCCTCTGCCGGCCCCATTTGATGATGTGGCGTTGTGTGATCAGCCAGTCACTGCTCAGGAAGTGATTGAGTTGGCTGTGGGCTTGGAACCGTTGCAGATGTAGAGTGTGTGGGGCTGACAGGCTGCTCATTGTGGGAGCACAGTGCAGTGGCTGATGCTCCTGTGTGGGGAGCCTGTTTCAGCTGCAGCTCCTGCCTGCTCCAAGCACTGATGGTCTGAAGTTGATCTTGCAAGAATCTTAACCCCCATTAAACAGTGTAACGAGGCAAGCACACGGTGCCTGACCTTTCAACACAGAAGCACGTACGGCAGCTGTTTGAAATCTGAAATAAAAGCAAAGAATGCACCAGGCATTGGTCAGGAACATGGATTGAAGGGTCTGAAGAAGGTCTTGACCCCAAAACCTCACCCATCCTTTATCTCCAGAGATGCCGCCTGACCCGTTGAGTTACTCCAGCACTTTGTCTCTATCATCACTATAAACCAGCATCTGCAGATCCTTTCCATACAAACATGGATTAATTAGTTGATTGATTGATGGAAGGATACCGCATGTAAACGGGACTGTGGCCCACCCAGTCCATGCCCACCAGTGATCACCCGTTCACATTAGTTCTATGTTATTCCACTTTGTCATCCACTCCCTGCACACTAGGGGCAATCTACAGTGGGCCAATTAACCCGCACACCCCAACGCCTTTAGGATGTGGCTGGCAAACAGAGAAAATGTGCAAACTCCGCAGGGACAGCTCCCGAGGTCAGTTTTGAATGCGATTCTCTGGCGCTGTGAGGCAGCGGCTCTACCCTCTGCGCCACCGTGCCACCCTTGGGATCGCAGATGTTTAGAGGGATATGGGCCAAAGGCAGGTGACTTTAGACTGTAGGTGCAGCGTGGAAACAGGCCCTCCAGCCACGTGAGTCTGAGCTGTGAGCGATCACCCTTACACTAACTAGCACTGTCCTACAATCCAGGGACAATTTGCAGAAGCCAATGGACCTGCAAACCTGCACGTCTTTGGAATGTGGGAGGAAACCGGAGCACCCGGAGAAAACCCACGCAGTCACAGGGAGAAGGTGCAAACTCCGTACAGACGGTCCTGGTGTAGATGGGGCTCCCCCTTTCATGGGTCATCGGTGCTGGCTCTGATTTGTTTTCATACCTCCCTTGTGACTCTCAGTCTGAAAAAGGGTATTGGCCCAGAAAGTTACCTATTCTTTTTCTCTAGAGATGCTGCCTGACCTGCTGAGTTACTCCAGCATTTTGTGTCTATCACTGATATAAACCAATATCCGCAGTTCCTTCCTACACCACAGTAATTATGTCTGAGAGAAGGGGGGGAAAGTTGTTTCTTCACCTGAATAGACTACTTAGGCCTCAAAGGTGTTGCTATGGTAACTCACAAGGGCTTATGTCTGCCTCTCTTAGGTCCAGTCCTGTTTGGGCCCCATCTCCCATCTTCCATGTTCTATTAACACTCAGGTCCCTCTGAACTCTCATGCCTTTCAATCAGCCGTCAGATGTAGAGAGATCCAGAGATTTATCATCCTCTGGGTGTTGACATCTTTCGTTTACATTCACCCACACTCCCTTGTCCTGGTTAAAGTACTCTGCTTTTTGTTCTGCCGACCGGTGATGTCTTCATGTTTTGCTGAGGTGTTTGGCGATCCTCTTCTGCTGGTCTGTGCTGGGCAGCCAGCTCTTGAGCAAGTGGTGTTTGGCGATCCTCTCCTGCTGGTCTGTGCTGGGCAGCCAGCTCTTGAGCAAGTGGTGTTTGGTGATGCTCTCCTGCTGATCCGTGCTGGGCAGCCAGCTCTTGAGCACAGGGTGTTTGGTGATCCTCTCCTGCTGGTCTGTGCTGGGCAGCCAGCTCTTGAGCAAGTGGTGTTTGGCGATCCTCTCCTGCTGGTCTATGCTGGGCAGCCAGCTCTTGAGCAAGTGGTGTTTGGCGATGCTCTCCTGCTGATCCGTGCTGGGCAGCCAGCTCTTGAGCACGGGTGTTTGGCGATCCTCTCCTGCTGGTCTGTGCTGGGCAGCCAGCTCTTGAGCACAGGGTGTTTGGTGGTCCTCTCCTGCTGGTCTGTGCTGGGCAGCCAGCTCTTGAGCAAGTGGTGTTTGGCGATCCTCTCCTGCTGGGCATCCAGCTCTTGGGCGAGGTGTTGCAGGTTACCAGCACACGGCTTGGTGAAGGTGGATTGTCAGACTCCAAGCCTTTGCACGCAGTATTGAGTCCTTCTTCTCGCTGCCATCTACAGACGTGCTATGGGAGCATCCTCTCGGGTTCCATCACGGCCTGGTTTGGGAGCAGCTCTGCCCAAGGCCGCGAGAAATTGCAGAGTTGTGACTGCAGCCCAGTCCCCACTGCAGACCAGATTCCCCACCACCGACTCCATCTACACTTCACGCTGCCCCGGGAAAGCAGCCGACATAATCAAAGACTTCCTCACCCCAGTCATTCCTTCTTCTCCCCGCTCCCGTCGAGCAGAAGGTGCAGAAGCTTGAAAGCGCGCACCACCAGACTCGGGAACAGCTACGTCCCCTCTGTTGCCAGGCTTCTGAAGGGTCCTCCCATAAGCTAGGGCACTTCACCTTCTATTTCGGCACCATCTCCCACCTCTGTTTTTCCCTGCCGCATTAAAAACAGCATGGGTGCCCATGCAGAAATGAAAACATTGCAGTACCTCCACACCCTGTGCCAATTTCCACCCTGCCCTGCCCTGCACGCATTGCGTTGCGGTCGTACTGTAACGTTGATGAGGCCACATTGGAGTGTGGAGGTCAGTCTTGGTCACACTGCCAAGGCTCAGTGTGTTCTGAATGGTCACCGTGGCTCAGCTGGGCAGGGGTTACTCTGAATGGCAGCTCTTGCTTCAGCCCAGCGTCAGGATATGCAGGGAATGGAAGGATGCAGATAAAGGTTGGTCTTGGCATAGTGATCTGTATGAACCACCACCACCACCCCTGGCTGTGTGTTCCTGCCACCCACACAGAAACTTGCCCCACACATCTCCTTTAAACTTTGCCCCTCTCATCGTAAAGCTGTGCCCTCTCGTCTTTGCCATTCCCACCCTGGGGGTAAAAGGTTCTGACTGGCCATCCTACGTGTAGTGATGGAAGCAGATGCGACAGTGGTGTTTACGAGGCTCGGATATGCAGGGAGTGGCAAGAGAATGGATCACACGCAGGCGGAGGAGAGGAGTCGCGAGTCAAGGCAACGGTGTTTAATTCATGTATGTGCTAACGACAGAACATTACAATCATTGCTTGTAGCAGATTAACCAGCCCACAAACGCAATGACACGGACAATATAAAATCAGTTAAAAATAATTCAATAAGTTAATTACTGTAATCTTTATGCAAAAATAATCCACAGTTCCTCGTGCAACTGGAGACGGTCCATAAATGATCCTGGTTGCTGAGGTTCGTGTTGTGCTGTGTTCAACAGCTTGATAGATGCTGGGGAGAAGTGTTGGGTGTATGGGACCAGCTGTCGGAGGTGGGAGTTACAGTAGGTACTATTGAAAAGTTGAATAAACATTTGGGCAGGTAAATGGGATAAGGTAAGTTTAGAGGGATTTGGGCCAAACACAGGAAGGTGGAACTAGTGTAGATGGGGCATGTTGGTCGGCATGGGCAAGTTGGGCCGAAGGGCCTGTTTCCATGTTGTGTGACTCTATGACGCGCTACAATGCTGAGAACTAATTCTACACTCTGTACCTTCCCCTTTGCTCTACCTATTGTACTTGAGTTTGACTTGATTGTGTTAATGTGTAGTGTTATCTGATCTGTTTGGATAGCATGCAAAACAATAATAAACCTAAACCTGAGATGAGGTCAAGCTGTACGAAGACCCAAAGCAGGATCCCTGGGCCTAGCTCTGGGCCCCACACGCACACTGGAGGATGTGTCCTGTAGCTGCGCGAGCTGTGGGTTTACCGAGGTCTATGTTCTAAGGGTGGCATGGTGGCGCAGCGGTACAGCTACTGCCTTGCAGCGCCAGAGACCCCGGGTTCCATCCCGACTATGGGTGCTTGTCTGTACAGAGCTTGTACTTTTTCCCCATGACCTGTGTGGGTTTTCTCCGAGATCTTCGGTTTCTTCTCACACTCCAAACACGCACAGGTTTGTAGGTTAATTGGCTTGGTATGAAATGTTTAAACAATTGTCCCTTGTGTGTGTAGGATAGTGTTAATGTGTGGGAATCGTTGGTCGGCACGGACTCGGCAGGCCGAATGGCCTGTTTCCATGCTGTGTCTCTAACTAAACTAAACTAAACTAAAGATTCTAAATGTCAGCGTTGCATGACTTGGTTTCTTTGGTGGTTTGTGCGGTAGGGTTGTGTGTTGGACATGACTGTTGTCTGTGGGCCAGGAAGTCAGAGGCTGGCGCCTAATGCCACCCAAGTTACACCCGGTCCCCACCCGAAACGTCACCGATCCATGTTCTCCGAACCAGCAGAGTTACTCCAGCACTTTTTCCAACCTCTGTTCTGGGAAGAGATTGACACGGTGGCGCAGTGGTGGAGTTGCTGCCTTATAGCGCTTACAGCACCAGAGACCTGGGTTCGATCCTGGCTACGGGTGCTGTCCGTATGGAGTTTGTACGTTCTCCCCGTGATCTGCATGGGTTTTCTCCGAGATCTTCGTTTTCCTCCCACACTCCAAAGATGTACAGGTTTAAAGGTTATTTGGCTAGGTATAATGTTACTAGTATTCCCTAATTTACTAGTGCTCTCCCCTAATTCCCCATTTGTGCTCTCCCCTAATTCCCCATTTACTGGTGCTCTCCCCTAATTCCCCATTAACTTGTGCTCTCCCCTAATGCCCTATTTACTAGTGCTCTCAATATAGTTCTCAATAGTTTTCAAGAGAGAGTTAGATTTAAGTCTTAGGGCTAAGGGAATCAAGATATGGGGGAAAAGCCAGACGAGGGTACTGATTTTGGATGACCAGCCATGATGCCAAAGCGTCCTACAAGAGGAAGATTGAAGACCACTTCTCCAACAATGACCCACGGCGGGTATGGCAAGGCATCCAGCACATCACCAACTACAAGACCAGCAACCGCACGACTGCCGACGGCGACGCCTCGCTGGCTGAGGAACTTAACTGTTTCTTTGCTCGTTTCGAGGTGAAAGCTACAGTGGCAGACATTACACCCTCTCCAGCACCTGACAGCAACACCTTCACTGTGCAGGAGTATGATGTTAAGCGCGTGCTCAGAGCAGTGAATCCCAGGAAAGCTGCAGGCCCCGATGGTGTGACGGGCAGAGTGCTGAGGGAATGTGCAGACCAATTATCTGAGGTCTTCACAAAAATCTTCAACCTGTCCCTTTTAAAATCCACCATCCCTCCCTGCCTGAAGTCCGCCATAATCATCCCACTGCCGAAAAAGTCTGTCATCAGCAGTCTTAACGACTACCGTCCGGTAGCACTCACACCGGTCATCACAAAGTGCTTCGAGAGACTGGTCCTGCAGCACATCAAAGCCAGCCTCCCACCCACCTTCGACCCACACCAGTTTGCCTACAGAGCAAATAGGTCTACAGGGGATGCCATCGACACTGCTCTTCACACTGCACTGACCCACCTTGAACACCAGGGGAGCTATGTGAGGATGCTCTTCCTCGACTTCAGCTCTGCCTTTAACACGGTCATCCCGAGCAGACTGGTCACCAAACTTTCCGACCTTGGATTTTCCCAAACCATCTGCAAATGGATCAAGGACTTTCTGACCAACCGCCCCCAGACAGTCAAAATAGGCCCTCACCTCTCCTCCACCATTACACTGAGCACCGGCTCACCACAGGGCTGTGTGTTGAGCCCCATCCTTTACTCCCTCTACACTCACGACTGCGCCCCCACCCATCCCACCAACACCATCATCAAGTTCGCGGATGACACGACTGTGGTTGGACTCATCTCAGAAGGAGATGAGACAGCCTATAGGGATGAAATCCAAAGGCTGGCAGCATGGTGTTCAGTGAACAATCTGGTCCTGAACTCCTCCAAAACAAAGGAACTTATAATTGACTTTAGGAAAACCAGTGGAGATTACGACCCACTCTACATCAATGGGGTCTGTGTGGAAAGGGTACCAGCTTTCAGGTTCCTGGGTACGCACATCGCAGAGGATCTCACCTGGTCTACCAACACCATCACCACAGTAAAGAAGGCACAGCAGAGACTCCACTTCCTGAGGATCCTCAGGAAAACCAACCTGCAGGAGAAGCTCATGTTGTCCTTCTATCGCTGCTCCATCGAGAGTGTGCTGGCATACTGTATAACCACATGGTATGCCAGCTGCTCAGAAAAGGACAGGAAGGCCCTTCAGAGGGTCATCACGACGGCCCAGAAAATCATCGGCTGCTCACTGCCCTCCCTGGAGCACCTGTTCAGCCTACGCTGCCTCAGTAGAGCAGGCAAAATAATAAAAGATCCATCCCACCCCGGCCACCGTCTGTTTGTTCATCTGCCCTCTGGTCGACGTTTCAGGTCGATAAAATCCCGAACAAACAGACTTAAGAACAGTTTTTACCCCAGGGCCATACGAGAACTGAACACTACCTTTGCACTAGGCAACACTAAAAAATCTTTGTACTTAACATAATTGTATTTAATTGTATTTATGTATTTATTTGTTTTTGCATTTATTGCATATATGTTTGTACGCACCGTCAGGATTGGCTATTTTTTAATTTCGTTGTACTCGTTGCAATGACAATAAATGAATATTATATTATTATTATTATTATTATGATCACATTGAATGGCGGTGCCTGCTCGAAGGGCCGAATGGCCTACTCCTGCACCTATTTTCTATGTAAAAATTGTCCCTAGTGTAGGACAGTGTTAATGTGCGGGAATCACTGGTCGGTGCGTATTCGGTGGGCTGAAGGGCCGGTTTCCAGGCTGGATTTCTCAACATAAACACAAGCTAGCCAGAGGAAATGATTCAAGAGTGTTTTGGGAATGACCAGTCTCTTTGTCGGATGAGGTGACCAAACACGAACACAAGAAGGTGGTGTAACTCAGCCAGCTGTGGCCAGCAGTGGCGGGGACTGTAAGCCTCGATGGCTACCTTGGAACCAACCACTGATCGGCCAAGTTGGCCAAGCTCTGGGCTACATTTGGCCCATATCCATCCAAACCCTTCCTATCCATATATCTGTCCAAATGTCTTTTCAAAGAAATTATTGTATCCACTTCTACAGCTTCCTCTGGCAGTTCATTCCAGATGTTGACTACCATCTGAGTGAAAAGGTTCCTTCTTTAGTTTAGAGATATAGCATGGAAACAGGCCCTTCGGCCCACCGAGTTACACCGACCATCAATTGCTCATTCACACTATAAACTACACTACACCAAACTAAACTACACTACACTACACTACACTACACTACACTATAAACTAAAGTACACTACACTACACTACACTACACTACACTACACTACACTACACTATAAACTAAACTACACTACACTACACTACACTACACTACACTATAAACTAAAGTACACTACACTACACTACACTATAAACTAAACTATACACTATAAACTAAAATACACTACACTACACTACACTACACTACACTACACTACACTATAAACTAAAGTACACTACACTATAAACTAAAGTACACTACACTACACTACACTACACTACACTACACTACACTACACTACACTATAAACTAAAGTACACTACACTATAAACTAAAGTATACTATATTACACTATAAACTAAAGTACACTACACTACACTACACTACACTACACTACACTACATTATAAACTAAAGTACATTACACTACACTACACTACACTATAAACTACACTACACTATAAACTAAAGTACACTACACTATAAACTACACTACACCAAACTAAACTACACTACACTACACTATAAACACAACTACACTACACTAAACTACACTAAAGTCTCTCCCTTGTCACTTAAACCTTGTGCCGTCTAGTTTTAGAATCCTCTACCCCAGTGGGATAAAGACTGTGAGCGTTCACGTCAGTGTGGGCGTTGAACGGTCCGGGCCGGGTTCGGAGCGAGCCAGCGGAAGTTCGGAGGGAGCATCCCTTCTCCCCATGTGTGCCTTGATCCACTGAGCACGCCAGGCAGTAACTGCTGCAGGTTGAGCCATTCTGTGGGATGGATCTGATGTATTATTGGCCTGGGGCTACAGAAAAAAACACTTGGCAAGATCTATTGACAGGCTTGGCTCACATCCAGCTCCAGATTTAAGACAGATACTCCGAATGAATATAATATTTCTACAAGCACTAACATATAGATTTTAACCTCTGTAAATATTTAGTTACTCTGAGTGTCAGGCTTTCCCATTAATGAGGGGATGGAGATGTATTTCATTTCTTTCTGTAACTCCTGTGAGAAGTTAACGAAAGGCCCAGAGGGTCAGGATGAAGGATGGGAAGTTTTAGTTTAGTTTAGCGTTTCCAGCACAGAAACAGGCCCTTCGGCCCATCGGGCCCTTGCCGACCACCCGTTCACACTAGTTCCACGTTATCCCACTTTCCCATCTACTCCCTCCACACTTGGGGCAATTTACAGAGGGCCAATTAACCTACAAACCCACACGTCTTTGGGATGTGGGAGGAAACTGAAGCACCAGTTGGAAACCCGCGCGATCACAGGGAGAAAATAGACAATAGGTGCAGGAGGAGGCCATTCAGCCCTTCGAGCCAGCACCACCATTCAATGTGATCATAGCTGATCATTCTCAGTCAGTACCCCGTTCCTGCCTTCTCCCCATACCCCCTGACTCCGCTATCCTTAAGAGCTCCATCTAGCTCTCTCTTGAATGCATTTAGAGAATTGGCCTCCACTGCCTTCTGAGGCCTTGAAAATTGCCTTATAAATTGCCCCTAGTGTGTAGGGAGTAGATGAGAAAGTGGGATAACACAGAACTAGTGTGAACGGGTGATCAATTGTCAATGCGGGCAAGATGGGCCGAAGGGCCTGTTTCCATGCTGTATCTCTAAACTAAACTATTTGAGTCTTTAGTGATTTTGGTTGAAGCCTTAATATTTTCCCCGGAAGGAACCGATGGAGAACTGCGCAGAGCTGTAGAATATTTTGTTGAGCGAGCCAGCATGGAAGCAGCCCCTTCTAGCTCCCGTTCACACTGGTTAATTACTATCCCACTTTCTTCACGGCCATGGCTGTTTGCGGAGCTGAGGTGGTTTAAAGGCCAAAACACAAAGTGCTGGAGGATCTCAGTGGGTCAGTTAGCATCTGTGAAGGGGATGGACAGTGGATGTTTTGCGTCGAGATTGAGGAAGGGTCAAATATTGGTGCAAAGTAAAGGAGTGGGACGGGTCTGTCACTGTATAACACTGGGGTACAGTACTGGTGGGTATGGGTCTGTCACTGTATAACACTGGTGTACAGTACCAGTGGGTATGGGTCTGTCACTGTATAACACTGGGGTACAGTACCGGTGGGTATGGGTCTGTCGCTGAATAACACTGGGGTACAGTACCGGTGGTAGTTTAAAACTTTCTTGCTCCATCTCTGTGGTGGTGCTTGGAGAGCATTCTTCATGTTTGACCCTTCCCCAGATGATCCCAGTGACCTTGCCATTTGAGGTGGTCCGTCGAGCCCCCCTCTTGCTCAGCGATTCCCTCCCCAGCTGTTGTGAGCTGTGCTCAGCGCCTGGAGGCGAAGTTGCTGCCTTGACTCCGTGTTGCAACACGTCGGGGCTGAGAGGCCTCGGTCGATGGAAAGTTCTGTTCTCGGCCTTTGTGTGTGCGTGTGTCTGTGTGGAATCCCTGGTATTTGTGCCGGTAGGCAGCCCCTGTAGCTGTGTCACACAGCGAGCTCCCTCTCCAGCGACACACAGCACCAAGCCATTAATCCCTGTCGCACCAACCTTGCACGGCAGTCTCCCATTGACATTCATCTCAGCTCTCTCACCCCCTCTAGCCCCCTTTAGCCCCTCTCCCCCTTTTCTGTCCCCCATTCTCTCCCCCCCATTCTCTCCCCCATTCTCTCCCCCATTCTCTCCCCCCATTCTCTCCCCTCCACTCTCTCCCCCCCCACTCTCTCCCCCCCACTCTCTCCCCCACACTCTCTCCCCCACACTCTCTCCCCCACACTCTCTCCCCCACACTCTCTCCCCCACACTCTCCCCCCACTCTCTCCCCGCCCCCACTCTCTCCCCCCCACTCTTTCCCCCCCCCCACTCTCTCCCCCCCACTCTCTCCCCCCCACTCTCTCCCCCCCACTCTCTCCCCCCCCACTCTCTCCCCGCCCCCACTCTCTCCCCCCCCCTCTCTCCCCCCCACTCTCTCCCCCCCCACTCTCTCCCCGCCACTCTCTCCCCCGCACTCTCCCCACCCCACACTCTCCCCACCCCACTCTCTCTCTCTACCCCCCACTCCTCCCTTCCCTCTCTCCCACCTTCTGCCTTTTCTCCCCTCCCCTCCCCTCCCCCTACCTTCTTTCCCCTCCCTCTTTCCATGCCTTCACTCCCACAGATGGTTCGTCACCTATCCATGTTCATCACAGATGCTGCCTGACCCACTGAGTTACTGCAGCACTCTGTGTCCTTTAGTTTTGTAGAGCTGCAACACGACTCTGATACTCAATGGGCCGAGTGAGAGTTGATCGCTAGAGGAATCAGTTTATCATTGTCACGTGTTCCGAGGTACAGTGAAAAGCTGTTGTCGCTTGCTGGGTGGTGCCTGACCACTGGTTTAGTTTGGTTTAGTTTATGTCACGTGTACCAAGGTGGAGTGAAAAACTTTTGCTGCGTGCTATCCAGTCAGTGGAAAGACTATACACGATTCCAATCAAGCCGTCCGCAGTATACAGATACAGGATAAAGGGAATAACGTTAAACGTGGGATAAATTCCAGTAAAGTCCGATTAAAAATAATCCATGGGTCAGGACTACGCTCTGGATGGTGAGAGGGTGGTTCCGTTGCTGGATAACAGCTGGGAAGAAACCGTGTGCGTTTTCACACTTCTGTACTTCTTGCCTTATTGGGGAGGGGGGAGAAGTGGGAATCCTCAACAAAAGATCCTGTACATCCCCCCTGAATATTCCCCACACGATTTTATACTCCTCTATAAGATGTATTATACCTCCCAACCTCAATAAACCCCTCGCCTGCCCAACCTCTCCCTGTAGCTCAGTTCAAGGACGGGGGGAGCAAGAATGAATGTGGAGGTGTTGCGTCTTCACCCTTCTGTGCTTCTTGCCTGATGGGAGAGGGGAGTGACGGGGGGGGGGTCTGGAATGGAAGGGGTGTTGAGGAGTGGGTGCAACGATGGGTTAAAGCTGCTCGTGGTGGTGGTGTGTTGCAGACTGCCCTCGCTGCGGTCAGCGGCGTGTCCGACATTCCTGGTGCAGCCACCGTGTAAATCCTTCAGGACACTTGCCTTGTCCCTTCTTGTTCTGGGACAGAGTCTGGCATTCCGCAGGCTCGGGATTCCTGCTGCCAATCCCCCCCCGAGGCTCCTTCCCTCCCCCCTCCCTCCCCTCTCTCCCTCTCACTCACCCACCCACCCCTCCTCTCAACCACCCCCCCCCTCACTCACTCACTCCGCGTGGGCTAGGAGGCTCACAGTATGGCACAGTGGCGCAGCGGTAGAGTTGCTGCCTCATAGCGCCAGATACCCCGGTTCTATCCTGACTAGGGGTGCTGTCTTTACGGAGTTTGCATGTTCTCCCTGTGACCGCGTGGGTTTTCTCCAAGGGTGCTCCCACCTCCCAAAGACGTGCAGGTTTGTAGGTTAATTAGCTTCAGTAAAATTGTAAATTGTCCCTTGTGTGTAGGATAGTACGGGGATCGCTGGTCAGTACGCACTCAGTGGGCCGAAGAGCCTGTTTCCACGCTGTATCTCTAAAGTCTAAGGTCGTGGTCTGCTTGTCCACAATACGCAGGGTGGGGATTGCTCTCCGTTACCCCTCTTGCCCGCGAGGCCAGCTCCCTCACCATAAACAAGGTTGTGAGTTTTGTGGATATAAGCTTGGAGTATTATGAGCAGTTTTGGGCCCCATATCGTAGGAGGGATGTGCTGGCATTGGAGATGTCCAGAGATGACTGGGTTAACTTATGATGAGCGTCTGACGGCACTGGGCCTGTACTGACTGGAGTTTAGAAGGGTGAGGGGGGGGGGGGCCTCCTTGAAATATATCGAATCCTGCAAGGCCTGGATAGAGAGGATGTTTCCACTTGTGGGAGAGTCTAGGACTAGAGGGCACAGCCTCAGAATAGAAGGATGAGGGGGGACCTCATTGAACGTAATCGAATAGTGAAAGGCCTGGATAGAGTGGATGTAGCGGGAGAGTCTAGGTCCAGAGGGCACAGCCTCCGAATGAAAGGACATACCTTTAGAAAGGAGATGAGGAGGAATTTCTTTAGCCAAAGGGTGGTAACTCTGTGGAATTCATTGCCACAGACGGCTGAGGAGGCCGTCTTTGGGTATTTTCAAAGTGGGGATTGATAGATACTTGATTAGTGAAGGTGCCAAGGGTTATAGACAATAGACAATAGACAATAGGTGCAGGAGTAGGCCATTCAGCCCTTCGAGCCAGCACCGCCATTCAATGCGATCATGGCTGATCACTCAATCAGTACCCCGTTCCTGCCTTCTCCCCATACCCCCTCACTCCGCTATCCTTAAGAGCTCTATCCAGCTCTCTCTTGAAAGCATCCAACGAACTGGCCTCCACTGCCTTCTGAGGCAGAGAATTCCACACCTTCACCACTCTCTGACTGAAAAAGTTCTTCCTCATCTCCGTTCTAAATGGCCTACCCCTTATTCTTAAACTGTGACCCCTTGTTCTGGACTCCCCCAACATTGGGAACATGTTTCCTGCCTCTAATGTGTCCAATCCCCTAATTATCTTATATGTTTCAATAAGATCCCCCCTCATCCTTCTAAATTCCAGTGTATACAAGCCCAATCGCTCCAGCCTTTCAACAATGTTATGGGGAGAAGGCAGGAGAATGGGGTTGAGAAGGAAAGATAGCTCAGCCATGATTAAAAGGCAAGTGTAGGCTTGATGGACCAAATGGCAATCCTGCTCCTGTAACCTCCTCCTATGAATTTATGAAGAATTGATATAAAACATAGTGCACAGAGCAGTGTGGGCTCTTCGACCCACAATTTTTGTGCTGAACATGATGCCAAGTTAAATTGATCTCATCTGCCTTCACATAATCTATATCTCCCTATTTCCAGCATTACCACCTAACAGCGTCTTAATCGCCACTGTTGTATCTTAAACGTATTTTCATCGCACCTTGACCACCTTGCTGAAGATCCTGTTCCCTCGTGCTACCGGAGTCCCTTTGACCCTTTGGTCATAGAGTCATACAGCATGGAAACTGGCCCTTCGGCCCAACTCAGCCATTCTGACCAAGATGCCCCATCTAAGTTCATTGCATTTGCCTGTGTTTGACCTATATTCCTCTTCACCTTTCCCATCCATGTACCCGTCCAAATGTCATACCCAATGTTATAGTCTCTGCCTTAACTACCTCCTCTGGCTGTTCATTCCATATACCCACCACCCCCTGTATGAAGGAATTGCCCCTCAGGTTCCTATTAAAACTTTCCCCCTCCCATCTTAATCCTATGCATAGTTGTTGATTCCCCTATGCTGGGCATTCCCTGCATTCACCCAATCTATACCCTTCAGGATTTTATATACCTCCCTCAGTTCACCCCTTTGCCTCCGGCGTTCCATGGAATAAGTCCTATCCAGCCCAACCTCCCCCTACAGCTCAGTCCCTTGCGTCCTGGCAACGTCCTTGTAAATCTGCTCTGCATCCAGTTGAAAGGCAGTCTTCCTACAGCAAGGTAACCAATACTGAACACAATACTCCAATTATTTGGTTCTATCGAGTCTGGGCCAGCTCACGGAAAAATTCTATTCCCAAACATTTTTCCAGCTTCCTCTTCAAATGGATTAAACTGTAAAGAGTACAAAGGATGTTATGGGGATGTTATTGGATCTAGAAGGTTTGAGATACAGAGACAAGTGCAGAGGCTACAAAAAAATGGACAAGGTGCTGGAGTACCTCAAACTGATGAGACTGAAGAAGGGTCCCAACCAGAAACGCCACCTATCCATGTTGCCTGACCCCAGCACTATGTGTCTTTTTGTGAATCAGCATCTGCAGTTCCTGTGTAGTTCAGACTTAAATATGCTAGGTCTTTTTTTGCACAGTGCATAGATGAAGGATAAAGAGTGCAACATTTAGTGCAAAGATGTAGCATTGAAGTCCGGTTAAATGTAGTTCACAGGTCTCCAATGAGGTAGATGGGAGGTCAGGACCGCTCTCTAGTTGGTGATGGGACGGTTTAGTCGCCTGATAATAGCTGGGAAGAAACTGTCCCTGAAACTGGAGGTGCGCGTTTTCCCACTTCTGTACCTCTTGCCTGATGGGAGAGGGGAGAAGAGGGAGTGACCGGGGTGAAGACTGGTCCTTGTTTATGCTGCTGGCCTTGCCGAGGTAGCGTGAAGTGTAGATGGAGTCGATGGAAGGGAGGTTGGCCTGAGTGATGGTTTAAGTTTAGCCAAGTTCAGGGCAAGCGGGGCAAGAAGTCATTGGTGCTGGTGGGAATATCTCTGGTGTTCCCGTAAAGCTTTCTGTCAGACAGACGTAGACACGCCCCTGCACGGTAACTGGGAGACGTAGCTGTGGCAAGTGAGTTAGACGCCGGTCACATTACTCTGCTTCCAAACACAGCCTCTTCCTTCCATTCTGTCATGGTTGGACACGTGCCATTTTTCTCCAAACACACATTCCTCGGCCGACCCCATCGAGAAGTCTAGGAAGTGACCGTGCCCTGAGATTCAGATCGCCCTGCCTTGCCATTCGTCTCCTTCCCGCACACACAGACGATGGAATCTCGCAGCCCCTGTTTTGTTCTGGCTCACTCTGCTAGTCCCAGCTGGGACGAGGCCAAGATTAAAAATCGCTGCAGTCTGTCCTCGAACAACCCTCAGTGTGCCGCGCTGCTCCCCCTTCCCATCAAAACGTCACTCCCACATCCTCCACGTTGCTGTCTCCGGCACGGTGGTGCAGTGGTCGGGGTTGCTGCCTCACAGCACCAGAGCCCCGGCCGGGTCCAACCCTGACCAGGCAGCTTTTGTTGTCGCGTGCTAACCAGTCAGCGGAAAGACTACACATGATTAGAATCAAGTGGACCACAGTGTGCAGATACAGGCTAAAGGGAACCATGGGGGGGACGGCCGTGAAGAACAATGGAGGGCCCGGCGTGGGGGGACTGCTGCCGTGAGAGGCGGTGGGAGAACAATGGAGGACCCGGCGTGGGGGGGACAATGGAGGACCGGGCGTGGGGGGACCGCGTGAGGGGCCGTGAAGAACAATGGAGGGCCCGGCGTGGGGGGACTGCGTGAGGGGCGGTGGGAGAACAATGGAGGACCTGGCGTGGGGGAGGGGGGGGGCACTGTTTTCAGAATCCTCTGCCCAGGGGATAAGCCTGTTTTTGTTTGTTTGTGTGTTCGTTCGTTCGTTCCGGTTAAGGTGCTGTGCACACGGCAGCCAGCCAACAGTTGCTTGTCTTTTTCTTTTTTTTTCACTTTTAATTTAATTTAAATTTCAAGTTTTCCTGTACCACGTGTGGTACGACTGTTGTGGCAGACCAATTTCCTTCCGGGATGAATAAAGTTCTATCGTATCGTATCTTATCGAATAACGTTTAGTGCAAGATAAACTCCAGTTAAAGATAGTCCGAGGGTCTCGAATGAGGTAGATGGTAGCTCAGGACCACGCTCTGGTTGGTGATAGGATGGTTCAGTTGCCTGATAACAGCTGTGAAGAAACTGTATGGCCATGAATCTGGAGGTGTGCGTTTTCACAATTCTGTACCTCATGCCTGATGGGAGGGGCAGAAGAGAGAGTGACCAGGGTGCAGAAGGACCTCTTTGTTCCTATACTCAACTCCCCTTGTTATGAAGGCCAACATTCCATTGGGATGGAGCAGGGACATATTCAGGATGGTGTGGGAGGGGAATGTTTGGATGGTGTTGCCTGTACGTGCTACCCCTAGCCCTACAAGGTGGTGGAAGTTACAGGAGTTACAGCTTTTGGAAGTTTGGTCGGAGTTTTTTTTCCCAGCTGCAATTGGGCAACTGAACCGTCCTCTCGCCAGCTAGAGTGCGTTCCTGACCTCCCGTCCACCTCTTGAAGACCTGTGAACTATCATTAATTGGACTTCAATGTGCATGGCTTGATTGTAATCATGTATTTCCTTTGACTGGATAGCACACAAACAAAAGCTTCTCACTGCACCTCAACACACTTGACAATAATATACTATACTAAACTAAACTAAACTAAACTGACCTCTCATCTACCTCATTGGAGACCTTCAAACAATCTTGAATCACTTTACTGGCCTTTATCTTTCTCTGAATGTCACGCCCTTTATCCTGGGTCTGTACATGGTGGATGGTTTGATTGTAATCATGTAGAGTCTTTCCGCCGACTGGATAGCACGCAACAAAAAACCTTTTCACTGTACCTTGGTACACGCGACAGGAAGAGACTAAACTAGACTAAACTAGACTAGCCGGGGTGAGTTTCGGCAGTGTATTTTGTAGATAGTGCACTGCTGAGAAATGTTTCGGGAGGCGGGAAGTGTATGCAGTGCTGATCACACAGGTTGCTTGCTCCTGGATTCTGTTGGCCATCTGCATGCAGTTGGATCTGGGACCTTGTGTGTCCTGGTGCTAGTTATGTACTAGCTCTCTCTGCTCCACAACACTCCCCAGGGCCTCACTGTCCACTGTCAGGGTCCTGCCCTGCTTTAACTTCGCTGCGCGTCTTTCCTATTTAGCAACAGCTTTCGCTTGCTGCCGTTAACTGCAGCCACTGTGCGAGGGTCTGGAAGGAAATGGAGCGAAATATTTTTATCCAGAGTTGTTAACATCTATTGATAGGGTGCTGGAAACGGGGCCAAGAAAAGCTTTTGAAGCTGAAAAGTCTGCAGGACTGTGGGAGGAGAGGAGAGGAGAGGCAGAGAGCTCTGAAACAAAGCAGCAAATGGTGGAAATGCTCAGTGGGTCAGGCAGTGTCTGTGGAGAGAGAAACTGTCAGTGAACATGGGATCGGCGACGTGTCGGGTCGGGACCCTTCTTCAGACTGATTGTACTGGGGGGGGGGGGGGAGAAAGCAGGAAGAGAGGAGGGGCAGGACAAAGCCTGGCAGGTGCTAGGTGGAAACATGTGAGGGGCAGTTTGATAAGCAGATGGTTGGACAAAGGTATGAGATAGAAGAGGTGTCAGTTGAGAAACGAGAGAAAGGAATATAGATGGAGAGAGAGAGGGGACAAAAAGTGTGAGACCCATGTGGTGCACAGGGGAGGAAAGAAAGTGTTGTTTATTGGTTAGTTATCTAAAATGTGCGAATTTAATGTTCATACCGTTAGGTTGTAGGTGCAGCAAAAGAACAAGCCCTTTGGCCCACAATGTCCATGCTGAATGTGATGCCGTTATACTAATTCCTTCTTCATGTACTTGATCCGTATCCCTCCATTCCTTGCACTTCCGCGTGCCTCTCTAAATGCCACGATGGTATCTGCCCCCACGACCATCACTGACCAGCAGGCTGTTCCAGGCACCCACCACTCTCTGCTGCCCCTGTCTCTACTTCCCGCAGCCCTGACCTTTATCTCCACTCCCAGCCCAAAGCTCCCCACCCTTCTAATCCTCCCTTCACTTTGAACAAGTACAGCAAAATCTCACTCGTTGCCTGGATGTTTAGT
The DNA here is from genome assembly GCF_053455715.1 of Rhinoraja longicauda. NCBI lineage: Eukaryota > Metazoa > Chordata > Chondrichthyes > Rajiformes > Arhynchobatidae > Rhinoraja > Rhinoraja longicauda. Next base: position 22,798,000 of record NC_135965.1, read on the forward strand.
AACCAGCTCTGACACCACCCTTGTGGGCTCATGCCAATTTTTATTCAATGCTGCACGTACCTTCTGAAATGCCTCAGCACGGTGGCGCAACGGCAGAGTCGCTGAGGCATTTCTGAGGTTACAAGACATGTATCCTCGGATACTCTGATGCAGGGGGGCTACAAGACATCAGGGAGAGAACTGGGTTTTATCCTGAGTACGGGTGCTTTCTGTACGGTGTTTGTACATTCTCCCTGTGACCACGTGGGTTTTTACCGGCTGCTCCGGTTTCCCCCCACACTTAAGTCATGCGGGTTTTGTACATTAATTGGCATCTGTAAATTGTCCCTAGTGTGTAGGATAGAACTAGTATAAAGGTGATATAAAGGTTGGTGCAGACCCGGTGGGCCGAAAAGCCTGTTTTCACCAAAGATCGACACGAAATGCTGGAATAACTCAGCGAGTCAGACAGTATCTCTGGAGAAAAAGAGTTACCGCTAAACTAAACTAAACCGTTGAAAGTTTAGAAAGTTTAGGTTGCATCATGGCCTGGATCTGCAATTCGAACGCACAGGAACGCAAGAGGCTGCAGAGAGTGGTGGACTCAGCCCGGTCCATCACGGGCGCAGCCCTCCCCATCATTGAAAGCATCCACACCAGGCGCTGCCCCAAGAAGGCGGCATCTATCATCAAGGATCCCCACCATCCGGGCCGTGCCCTCTTCTCACTGCTACCGTCGGGCAGGAGGCCCAGAAGCCTGAAGTCCCACGCCACCAGGTTCAGGAACAGCTACTTTCCCACAACCATCAGGTTCTTGAACTGACACGCACGACCCTAATCCCACCTCGGCAACAGCCCACCACGGACCACCACCTCTTGCACTAGCAGGGACTTGATTTATTTCTGTTGTGTTTTTGCCCTCATCTCTTGTATTTCTTTCTTTTAGGAATTTTATGTGTCATTTCCAGTATGTCTAATTTGTTTTCCGGTCAAGTTTATTATTGTTCCGTGTACCGATATACAGTGCGGTACAAGTCTGAGGAAGAGTTTCAGCCCAAAACGTCACCTATTCTTTTTTCCAGAGATGCCGCCTGACCCACTGAGTTACTCCAGCACTTTGTGTCTATCCACAATGAAAAGCCTTGTTTTGCATGCTATTCAATCAGATCAAATAATACTATCATAAATACAAATCAAATACTAATACATAAAGACAATCAAACCAGTCTTGGTTACAATAGGTAGAATGAATGGAAAGAGACAGGGTGCTGGATACAATGTGTTTTTGTGTGTTGGCTCGACTAAGCCTTTTATTATTTGGAAGGTTCAATGTGAACATTAGTCACTTTTGACATACTAGTGTGCAGAGGAGGTACAGATACAATGATCATCTTGTGTAGGAAGGAACTGCAGATGCTGGTTTAACCCGAAGATAGACACAAAGAGCTGGAGTAATGCAGTGGGGCAGACAGCATCTATGGAGAAGGTGGTTCGGCGACATTTCAGGTCCACAGAGCAGGAATAAATTAGGGTGCTAACCGGAACCATCACCTGTTCTCCAGAGATTCTGCCTGACCTGCTGAGTTTACTCTGGCACTTTGTGTCTTTTTTCGTGGACCAGCATCTGCAGTTTCTTGTTTCTGCGCTGGTTTCCGCCGGGAGTCTTGTGCAGGCAAGCGCTGCTGTTCAGGGACAGTTTCTTCCCAGCTATTATCAGTCAACTGAACCATGCTATCACCAACTAGAGAGAGGTCCTGACCTCCCACCTACTCCATTGGAGACCCTCGGTTTATCTTTAATCATACTTTACTGGACTTTATTCCTGTGCACTGCGGATTGCACAGATACAGAATAAAGGGAATAAAGCCCACTAAAGTACAGTCTTTCCGCTGACTGGATAGCGTGCAACAAAAAAGCTTTTCACTGTACCTCGGTGCACGTGACGATAAATTAAATCAGACCTAACTGAGTTTATAGAAGGGTCTCGACCCGAAACGTCACCTACCCTTTTTCTCCAAAGATGCTGCCTGACCTGCTGAGTTACTCCAGGTCTTTGTTATCTTCTGAACTAAACTGATCTGAAATAAACTAAAGTAATAAAGTAAGATAATAAACTAAACTAATAAACTAAAGTGAACTAATAAACGAAACTAATTGCGGTGCGTACATTAGCCTGGGAGAGGCAGCTTGACTTGTTGGTGGCCTTTCTGCTTCGTATTAAAGAGGGCTTTTGTCTGTGGAGCTTTCTCCAGTGCCAGGGTGCACGTCATTAGCCCACTCCCTGCCCACCAGTAGGCTGTGAACGTGGCATCTATGCCGTGCTGCCTGTGAGTGGCCCGGGCATTAGAGAGAGACCCATGTCACGGCTGTCAGAGCGAGCCCTGTGACATTTCACCATGTAATTAACCTTTCACCACCTCCGTTCCAGTGGGGGTAGGATTTACAGCCTACGGTCTTCTGCTGGGGATATCAATTAACGTTTGAAAAGGTCACCGCCGCTCCTCTTTCTTGGTTTTGTCCTGTTGACGTGTTAACCTCCTGTCATGGGACTTGGGAACGTTTTGTGCGTGGGGAGGAACGGCAGATGCTGGTTTGTACCGAAGTGCTGGAGTAACTCAGCGGGCCAGGCAGCATCTCTGGAGAGAAAGGATGGGTGAGGTTTCTGGTCGGGACCCTTCAGCAGACGGAAAGTATATGGAAGGGAAATTGAGCTAAGAAAAGGCCAGGACAAAGCAGGGCCGGCAACGGATGACAAAGGAAGGGTAGAGCCCATAACATCGAGTTAAAATATGGTCTGAGTCGGAGAGTAGTATGAATCACAGAGAGGAAGCAGTGAGAGAGGGTCTCACTGAACTCCTATCAGAGAGAGGAAGAGAGCTTCTTCATAGGCATATCTTGAGGAGATTTCACAATGAAGTAGACAAAGTCTGTAGAATGGGACTGCAGATGTTGGTTTATACTGAAGATAGACACAGTTTATTGTCACGTGTACTGAGGTACGGTGAAAAGCTTTTTTGTTGCGTGCTATCCAGTCAGTGGAAAGACTATATCTGATTGCAATCGAGCCGTCCACAGTGTACAGATACAGGATAAAGGGAACAACGTTTAGTGCAAGATGAAGTCCCGTAAAGTCTGATTAAAGATAGTCCGAGGGTCTCCAATGAGGTAGATGGGAGGTCAGAACCACTCTCTAGTTGGTGATAGGATAGTTCAGTTGTCTGATAACAGCTGCGAAGAAACTCCCTCTGAATCTGGAGGTGTGCGTTTTCACACTTCTGTGATAGTCTGGGCTGCATCCGCAATTTAGTGCCATCTTGGATAGCGCTGTTCTCAATCCATGAGAAGATTTCACAAGTTAAGAGCACACAGGGTTAGTGTTAATATGGACTGAGGCATGGCTGGCTAACAGAAGGCAAGGCCGAACTCAAAGTGCCGGGAAAAAACACTGCAGGTCAGGCAGCATCTGTGGAGGGAATGGACAGGTTTGGATCGGGACCCTTTAGTCTCCGGCAGTTTGGTTTTTTTTGCTCAACATTTCAGCATCTTGTGTCTCCTAACAGAAGACAGATTCTGGTTAAATGTGTAGGAAGGGACTGCAGAAACTGATTTACACCGAAGATAGACACAAATTGCTGGTGTAAATCAGTGGGTCAGGCAGCATCTCTGGAGAAAAGGAATAGACAATAGACAATAGGTGCAGGAGGAGGCCATTCGGCCCTTCGAGTCAGCACCGCCATTCAATGTGATCATGGCTGATCATTCTCAATCAGGTGATGTTTTGGGTCTGAAGAAGGGTTCCAACCCGAAACGTCACCTTATCCATGTTCTCCAGAGATGCTGCCTGACCCGCGGAGTTACTCCAGCACTTTGTGTCTGTCTTCTGGTTACACGGGTTATTTTTGGACTGACAATCAGTAACGAGTGGAGTGCCACAGTAGTCAGTGCCGGGACCTCACTGATTTACAATCTGTATTAATAACCTGGGTGAAAGGACTCAGTGTGCAGATGTGCTGTTGACATAAAGCTAGGTGGTTACTTAAGGTGGATGCAGAGCGATAGACTGGTTCAGGGTGCACGTGAAGTTGGCAGATCGGGTAAAATGAGGTTAAATGTTAAAAAAATAGGAAGATAGTGTGGAAGCACAGCAAGTAATTAGGAAGAATAAAAAGACACAAAGTGCAGAAGTAACTCAGCGGGTCAGGCAGCATTTCTGGAGAACATGGATCGGTGACATTTTGGTCGGGACCCTTTCAATTGATTAGGATGGAGTAATTAGGAGGTTCGTGTTGTGTAGCGTTCGAGAGCCTGATGGTAGTTGGGAAGAAACTGTTCTTGAACCCGTTGGTCATGGTTTTTAGGTATTAATTTAGTTCAGCTTAAGCAGCTTGGAAACAGGCCCTTCGGTCCACCGAGCCCACGCCAACCGATCACCTGTTCACACTAGTTCTATGTTATCCCACTTTCACATCCACGCCCTGCACATCAGGGGCAGTTAACCTACAAACCCACACATCTTTGGGATGTGGGAGCTAACCCACACGGTTACGGGGAGAACGTGCAAACTCCACACGGACACCATCAGAGGTTGGGATTGAAACCAGGGTCTCTGGTGCTGTGAGGCAGCTGCTGTTTGGATTACTGGCCTTTATTGCAAAGGGGACGTACTTTAAGAGCAGGGAAGACTTGTAGAGGTTGTACAGGTCATTGGTGAGCTTGAGAACTGGTCTCCTTATCACAGGAAGATGTCCTTGAATTTGGGATGGTTCAGATGGGGCTCAGTCAGTTAATCCCTGAGACCAATCATTCAGCTCCAACAAATTGATTCTGGTTTATTATTGTACATCTGCCAAGATACAGAGAGAAACTTTCTATGTGTACTATCCGGTCATGTCACTCAAAGGACATAGTGCTGGAGGAACTCAACGGGTCTGGCGGTATCTTTGTAGAGAATGGACAAGCGACGGTTTGAGCCGGGAGCTGCCTTCAGCCTGAAGAAATATCCCGACCCGAAACGTCACCTGTCCATTCCCTCTACAGATGCTGCCTGACCCAGCTGAGTTCCTCCATTACTTTGTGTTTTGCTCAGGATTCCAGCATCCGCAGTTACAAGTGTCTCCAAATCATACTATACCTTTGGGCGGCACAGTGGAACTGTGGGTAGAGTTGCTGCCTCATAGCACCAGGTACCCGGGTTCCATCCTGACTGCGGGTGCTGTCTGAACGTGTATGTTCTCCCTGTGTTTGCGTGCATTTTCTCTGGGAGGTTCGGTTTCCTCCCACATTCCAAAGACGTGCAGTTTTTTTAAAGCTAATTGGCTTTGGTAAATTGCCTCTAGTGTGCAGGATCGAACTATTGTACGGGATGATAGTTGGTCAGCGCAGAATATCCAAGGGAGTGTGGCAATGTTAAAGGTGCGGTAGAAATTTAAATTGTTTAAGAAGGTGAGTGGAGAAGATTTAATTGGAACCTGAGGGACACAGAGGCTGATGAGCGTATGGACCGATCTGTCAGAGGATTTAGTTGAGCTGGGCACTAAAACACCATTTAGGTTTAGGTTTATTATTGTCACGAGCACTGAGGTACAGTAAAAAACTTTGCTCGGCATGTTATTGAAACAAATCAGATAATACCATGCATGAATGCAATCAAGCTAAGCGCAAGTACAATAGGTAGAGCAGCGGGGAAGATACAGAGTGCAGAATATAGTTCTCAGCAAAGTAGCACATTGGGTCCAGACAAAGTACAGGCTCCACAATAGGGTAGAGATGAATCGGACAGTACCCTAGCTTATGGAAGGACCGTTCAGTAACCTGATAACAGAAGGGAAGAAGCTGTTCCTGAGTCTAGTGGTGCGTGCTTTCAAGCTTCTGTACCTTCCGCTGGATGGGAGCAGAGAGATGAAGGAGTGACTGGGGTGGGACAGGGACAAGGCTTTGATAATGTTGGCTGCCTTCCCAAGGCTGTATGGAAAGTATATGGAACGAGCTGAGGCAGGTACGAAAACAACATTTAACAGACACTTGGACGGGTACATGGACAGGAGTGGTTTAGAAGGATTTGGGGCAAATGCAGGCAAGTGGGACTAGCTTAGATGAGGCATCTTGGTCGGTATGGATGAGTTGGGCTGAACAGCCTGTTTCTAAGCTGTGTAACTCTCAAATTCGGAATCTTGTGACAACCTTCTTCCCAGACGGATTTGTGGACGGATTTGTGTCTCTGGATTTTGATGAACCTCCCCTCTGTAGCAGATGACAAATGATTCCCTCATCCCCCCCCCTCCCCCCTTCCCCTCCCCCACCTCCTCGTGCCCCTGGACAAGCTGGCCGCTGGAGATGTTCTGGAGCATTGCCAAGCCTGTGATTATGGCCGGCGGTTGTCATGGTGACTCCTGGAAACCCAGACGACTCGCTCGGCTGTTGCTGTGGTTACAGGTAGAGGGCTCCTAAGGTCTGGAGTGTTAACGTTCTGGATTCTGTTCTCCACCCAGGACACTCTGGGGGAAGGGTGGTCTACCCCCCTCCATAGCACTAGCTGGCCACGTGACTCTGAGCAGTCCTCACAGAAAGTCACCGGTGTGCACTCTGACCTTTCCCCCGCCCCATGACCCTACTTGTGGAAGCATCACACTGTGGTGTGTAGCAGCGTTGCCAACCTCAGGCCATTCGGCCCATTGCTCCCTGACTCTACCATTCAATAATATCACCAATGATCTGTCGTGGACCAACCACATTGAAGAGACAGCCGAGACACACCTCAGGAGACTTGAGAAAATTTACCATATCTCTCGTAACTCTCACAAACTTCTATAAAGCAAACTGTTGGGTTGCATCACAGCTTGGTTTGGGAAGGGCACCACCCAAGAACGCGAGAAATTGCAGAGAGTTGTGGATGTAGCCCAGTCCATCACACAGACCAGACTCCCCATCATCGATTCCATCTACACTTCACGCTGCCTCGGGAAAGCAGCCAACATAACCAAAGGCCTCGGCCCATCGACCACTGTTATCCCAATTTCTCATCCACTCTCTACACACTACGGGCAATTTACGGGGTGATCGCTGGCAGGCATGGACTCGGTGGGTCGAAGGTCCAGTTTCCGTGTTGTACTTCTAAAATCTAGAGTCTAAAGGTTGATTCCATTTGGCACAGGCAGATGTTGACTGAGATTGATCCCAATGTGGGACATCTCAAGGTGTCAGGAGCGACCCTTGAAGCCACCACTATGCCCCGGCCAATCATCACACTCTGGCGTTGGAAGCTGGGTCAACTGAGTTGAAAAATGTTGAACCATTTAAATAATTGGCATGCTGCTCGCTAGGAATATTACACTTCCAATTAGGCATCTACTGCATTCGATGTTCTCGATGTGGCCTCCACTACATCGGCGAGACCAACTGTAGGCTCGGCAACCGTTTCGCCGAACACTTGCGCTCGGTCCACGAAGGCCTACTGGATCTCCCGGTTGCCAAATATTTTAACACCCCTTCACATTCCCAGACTGACCTTTGTGCCCTGTGCCTCCTCCATTGCCAGAGTGAGGCCACGTGCAAACTGGAGGAACAGCTCCTCGTATCGCGCTTGAGCAGCTTCAGGGGCGGCGCGGTGGCGCAGCGGTAGAGTTGCAGCCTTACAGCGCCAGACACCGTCCCGGGTTCGATGCTGTCTGTACGGAGTTTACACGTTCTCCCTGTGATCGTGTGGGTTTACTCCCACACTCCAAAGACGTACAGGTTTGCAGGTTAATTGGCCTTGGTAAATATTGTAAATTGTCCCTAGTGTGTTGGATAGTGCTAATGATTGCTGGTTGGTGCGGACTCAGTGGGCCGAAGGACCTGTATCTCTAAAGTCTAAAGTCCAATGGCATGAGCTTTTAATTCTCCAATTTTATTTATCTAAGCAAAAGAGCCCCCCCACCCTCCCTCTTTTCTCTACCCCCACTCTGTGCCCCACCTGGATGTGCTCCTATTTCTCCCACCATACCCCCCTCCCCTTTCCCTTCTCTCCCCTCCTCTACCACATACATCCTTTTCTCTGGCCTGACAATTCACGCCTCTACTTTCCCTGTCTGACACTGTTTTTGTCACTTTGTGTTTTGCTCATGATTTGTGCTTCCGTGGTTCCTGGTGCATGTGACTGTCTAACGCCTCTCTCTCTGCTGTGTGTCCCGTGTGCAGGAAGCTGGGGTGCAGCAGTCTCCATGAATGTATGTCACAATGATGATGGCAGACCAGATACCCTTGGAACTCCCTCCTTTGTTGAATGGAGATGTCCCCATGATTCCCCACCTGGTCAACGGGGACGGGTCGCAACAGGTGAGTGAGTGAGTGGGGGTGGGTGGGGGAGGGGAGGGGGCGACTCTGGGTCTTTGTCCGAAAGGGGGGTCGGGGAGAGGGGTGTCCCTGCCATGATATGATACTGTTGGTTTATTATTGTCATGTGTCAAGTCAAGACGGGGGCACAGTGGTAGAGCTGCTACTTTACAGCACCAGAGGCCCGGGTTCGATTATGACTACCTGTGCTGTCTGAACGGAGTTTGTACGTTCTCCCTGTGCCCGCCTGGGTTTTCTCCAGGTGCTCCGGTTATATAATATACAATAGGGGCAGGAGGAGGCCATTCGACCCTTCGAGCCAGCACTGCCATTCAATGTGATCATGGCTGATCATTCTCACACACTCCAAAAAAGTGCAGATTGTAGATTAATTGGCTTCAGTAAAATTGTAATTTGTCCTCAGAGTGTGGGATAATGCTAGTGATCGCTGGTTGGCATGGATTCGGTGGGCTTAAGGGCCAGTTTCAGTGCTGTATCTCTAAAGTCTAAAGTCAACAGACCTGTTATTCTCAGCTTTTGTATCTTCTGCCCGATGGAAGTTTGGACAAGACCGTAAGAAATTGCAGAGAGTTGCAGATATAGCCCAGTCCATCACTCAGACACTTCCCACCATTGATGCCATCTACACCACGTGGCCTCAGGAAAGCCTCCAAATTAATTAAGGACCAACATTTTCCAAAAATGTTTTTCTTCAGAGATGCTGCCTGACCCGCTGAGTTGCTCCAACAGTTTGTGTCTATCTTCGGTATAAACCAGCATCAGCGTTCCTTCCTACAAACATTCTCATCCAGAGGGTATCTGGAATAAGCTGCCACTGAGAATAAAAAACAAGTGTGAAGCTCCCTCTACATTGTCCCATCACACATTCCCAAAGTCAGGCACGGAGTGAAGCTCCCTCTACACTGTCCCATCACACATTCCCAGGCTCAGACACAGAGTGAAGCTCCCTCTACATTGTCCCATCACACACTCCCAAAGTCAGGCACGGAGTGAAGCTCCCTCTACACTGTCAAATCACGCACCCCCAAAGAAGGCACAGCATAGGTTGGATGCAGAGTACGTTGCAAAGTATGCATTGGATATTATTTGGGGAAAGAGCTGATGAATTTCACTTCAGTGATGCAGAGAGAATTAGTGCCTTAACGTTGAGGGAGAATGGATTAACTGCAACTATACCTCAGCATCACGGTCATTGCTGTGGCAACAGACAAGAGAGCATTAAATGCTGATTTCTCAGATGTGTGTGAAGGAGCAAACTATAATTGATCTCCATTTTCAGCCGTTAGGGAGACGGAACACGAGATGGGGAGATCAAACGTAATTATTGGGCAGCACAATGGCACGGTGGGTCGAGCCGCTGCCTCGCAGCGCTTGAGATCCCGCTTTGATCCTGACCTCGGGTGCTGTCTGTGTGGAGTTTGCACGTTCTTCCAGTGACCACATGGGATTCCTCCGGGTGCTCTGGTTTCCTCCCACATCCCAAAGACGTGTGGGTTTGTAGGTTAATTGGCTCTCTGTGAATTGCACCTTACTGTGTGGGGATTGGATGAGAAAGTGGAATAATATAGAACGAGTGTGTGAATGGGTGATCGATGGTCAGCATGGGCATGGTGGGCCGAAGGACCAATTTCTGTGCTGTATCTCTAAAAACCTATTGAATTTAACCTGATTCTGCTATCAAACAGCCACCATTTACTCTTCATGTCACATTTAATAGACATTTGGATAGGTATGTGGATAGGAAAGAATTAGAAAGTTGTGGGGCAGTTTTGGGCAGGTGAGACTAGTGTAGATGAGGCATCTTAGTCGGCATGGGCAGATTGGGCTGAAGGGCCTGTTTTGTGTTGTATGATTCTATGACTCTATAATAAACGGGGAAATAGCTTGAGAACAAAACTCGACATTGAAAACATGACTTTGTGCAAGTTTGTCCCATTTTGATTTGGAACTGCCGGAAGTGACAAAATTTAATGGTTGGCGTTAACGGACCGAAGATAGATACAAAGTGCAGGAGTATCACAGCGGTTCAAGCAGCATCACTGGAGAAATGGAATAGGTGACGTTTCGGGTCGGGGCCCTTCTTCAGCTGTTATAGGCCGAAGCCTCACTATAGTTGGACTACGACATCCAACATGCCTTGCAGTACGTGGGAAGCATATCATGTTGCCACGACAACAGACTGTTGCCAGGGCGACGTCTCTGTTTGTCTTGCCATGTTATTGTCAGAACAAAAGCAATCAAGCCTCTGGGAGAAAGCTGATGGGATTGGCGTTGCCAAGTCTGCAGAGCCTTCCTGGAGGGCAAAGGGTTTAGTCCCTCACAATGTAATAGGGATAAAGCGCAGGAGGCTGAGGGGTGATCTGACAGAGGTGTATGAAATCATGAGGAGAATAAGATGGGGTGAATGCACAGAGTATAGAAACAAAGATGCTGGTTCATACACAAACATGAACAAAGTGCTCGAGTAACTCAGCGGGCCAGGCAGCGTCTCTGGAGAACATGGACAGATGACGTTTCTGGCCCTTCTCCTGAACGTCACCTATCCATGCCCTGAATGCAGTCTTTTCGCCTTTTAATCAGAGTAGGGGAACCAAGAACCAGAGGACATAGCTTTAAGATGAGAGGGGACGGATTTAATAGGAACCTGAGGGGTAACCTTTTCACACAGTGGGTGGCGGGTATATGGAATGAGCTGCCCCAGAGGAGGTAGTTGAGGGTGGCCAGGGTAATACAGTACATAAATATAATTGTGTCAAACTAAAGTACTGTAGATCAGGCAAAGATACAGAGTGCAGAATATATTTCTTTGCATTGTCGCGCATCAGTTGCATAGTTTCATTTAGATAATTATTGTCCTAGACAGGTACATGGATAGGAAAGGTTTAGAGGGACCCTTCTTCAGACAGGTTAAATTTCAGGCATCGGTCTCAACAAGGATCCTAACCCGAAACGTTGCCTGTCCATTTCTCTCCCTAGATGCTGTCTGCCCCGCTGAGTTCCTCCAGCACTTTGTGTTTTGCTCATGATTCCAGCATTAGTTAGTTTAGTTCATTGTCCCGTGTAGGGAGGTATGGTGAAAAGCTTTTTTGTTGCACGATATCTAATCAGCGGAAAGACTATACATGGTTACATTCGAGCCGTCCGCAGGATAAAGGGAATAACGTTTGGTGCGAGACAAAGTCCGATTAAAGATAGATTAAAGAGTCTCCAATGAGGTAGATGATGGATCAGGACCACTCTCTGGTTGGTGGTAGGACGGTTCAGTTGTTGATAACAGCTGGGAAGGAACTGTCCGTGAATCTGGAGTTCTTGGTGTAATCTTAAAGCCTCGATCTGGCAATGCTGTTGATTTTGAGCGGCTACAGCTGATATCATCGCAATTCCCTAGAGAATCCTCCCAGACAAAACAACCCTGCACACTAGAGACTGCCTTGGCACTTATCTCCAATGTCCGGGAGCAAAGATAGGGTTTCCTGCACTGACTTTTATGACAGGGAAAGGCACCTGACAGAAACTTATTGTCCCTTGAGCAACACTCCTGATGAACCTTTCCCTGAGGGGGCAGGTGGTTTTGAACTCTGTACAGTTCAGCTCAGTTTAGTTTAGTTCAATTTAGTTCAGTTTAGTTTAGTTCATTTGTAGCTTAATTGGCTCCGGTTGTAAATTATCCCTAGTCTGTAGGACACTGGGATCGCTGGTCGGTGCAGATTTGGTGGGCCAAAGGGCCTATTTCCATGCTGTTTCCTGAAACTAAAGAAAACTAAACAAAGGGTAGTTTAGTTTAGTTAAGAGATACAGCATGAGAACAGGCCATTTGGCCCACCGAGTCCACGTTAACCACGATCACCGGTTCACACTGGTTCTATCCCACACATTATGGTTCTATCCCACACACAATAGTTCTATCCCACGTGGTCCTCCCATAAGCTAGGGTACTGTCTGATTCATCTGTACCCCATTACGGACATTTGTCTAATTGACTACCTTTAATCGGACTATATCACACTTTAATGTTATATCTTTGCATCAAATGTTGCACCCGTTATCCTTTATCTTTGCACTGTGGATGATGGCTTGATTTAAGTCGTCTTTTTCTTGACTGGATAGCGCACAAACAAAAGCTTTTCACTGTCCCTCTGTACACAAGACAACAATAATCTAAACTAAACTATGGAACTGATGGGCTACAATGCAGAGAACTATATCCTTCACACTGTAGCTTCCCCTTTGCTCTATCTACAGTACTTGAGTTTGACACTATTGTATTTGTGTACGATATCACCTGTATCTGATCTGTTTGGATCGCATGCAAAACAATGCTTGACAATGCAAAACAATGCTGCACTTCGGAACAAGTGATAATAATAAACCTAAACCTGGTGTCTCAGCCCAAGAGATGGCACAGTTGGCAGTGTGGCACTCCCTCTGTGGTAGATGAAAGATTCCACAGGCTTGGATTTGGGATCAGTATTGTCAAGTGTACCAAGGTACAGAGTTGGATTCTGAAGAAGAGTCTGAAGAAGGGTTCTGACCGGAAACATCATCAACTCCTTTTCTTCAGAGATGCTGCCTGACCCGCTGAGTTACTCCAGTATTGTGTGGCCCGTAAGGTGTAGGAACTGATTTAGGCCATTTGGCCCCTTGAGTCTACTCAGCCATTCAATCATGGCTAATCTATCTTCCCCTCTCAACCCCATTCTCCTGCCTTTGCCCCATAACCACTGACACCCTTGCCAATCAGTCCGTGTCTATCTTTGGACTCTGCAAACGATGGGTTAAAGGAAACCAGGAAGGCAGGAGACAGGCTGTTCCAATGAAATCACGCAGAGACACAACAGTGTGTTGATCGGGAGACTGCCTTGACATTATCTTCAGCTATTGAAGCAAAGGTTTGAATTTGCCTGCCATCCTTCCTGGCCCTGGGGATGTTCCCATCCTCTGCAAACCAGCTAACACAATGCAGATGTGTTTGGTGTGGTGACTGCTGTGCTATAGTGAGGCAGGAGGGTGAGATCACTTGGGAGATGGCTCCCGACAAGGCAATGTTGTCCCTGGATGCCACTTTCTCACTTTGAGGGGAATAGATAAGATAAACGCCACAGCTCTTTCCCAGAGGTGGCACAGTGGTGCACTGCTGCCTCACAGCGCCAGAGACCTGGGTTCGATCCTGACTATGGGTGCTGTCTGCATGGCGTTTGTACGTACTCCCTGTGACCGCGTGGGTTTTCTCTGGGTGCTGTCTGTGTGGAGTTTGTACGTTCTCCCTGTGACTACGTGGGTTTTCTCCGAGTGCTCCGGTGTCCTCCCACATTCCAACGATGTGTGGGTTTGTTTAATTGGCTTCAATACAATTGTTGAATCATCCCTAGCGTATTGGATAGTACTCATGTACGGGGTGATTGCTGGTCGGCACGGACTCGGGGGGCTGAAGGGTCTATTTCTGCACTGTGTCTCTAAAAATCTAAAAAGCTTTACAAAGTCTCAAGAGTGCGAATTCCAAATACTAGAGGGCATAGCTTTAAGGTTGAGAGGGGCAAAGTTTAATACAGAGAGTGGTGGGTGCTTGGATCGTGCTGCCAGGGATGGTGGTGGAGGCAGATACCATAGTGGCATTTAAGAGTTTTTTAGATAGGCTCATAGAAGTGCAGCAAATGGAGGGATATGGTTCACATGCAGGCAGAGGAGATTAGGTTAATTTGGCATCATGTTTGGCACAAACATGGGCAGAAGGGCCTCTTCCTGTGCTGTGCTGTTCTACATTTAGTTTTCTAAGGTGGTTCATCAGCACCTTATCAAGGGACAATTGGAACGGGCAGTAATTGACGCTTATATTTGGTAAATATAATCGCCGATGAGTTAGATAGAGCTCTTAAAGATAGCGGAGTCAAGGGATATTGGGAAGGCAGGAACGGGGTACTGTTTGCGGATGATTGGCCATGATCACAGTGAATGGCGGTGCTTGCTCGAAGGGCCGAATGGCCTCCTCCTGCACCTATTGTCTATTGTGTATTGTCTAAATTAAGAAAACAATCCCTCGTTACCTATCTCAATCAATTTGAGAGCAATCATTTCACAGCCACAGGATTGCATGCTAATGAAACGACAACCCTTGGCCTTTTGTTTATCTGCACTTTTTAGAAACATAGAAACATAGAAAATAGGTGCAGGAGGAGGCTATTTGGCCCTTCGAGCCAGCACTGCCATTCATTGTGGTCATGGCTGATCATCTACAGTCAGAAACCTGTGCCTGCCTTCTCTAGATATCCCTTGATTCCACTAGCCCCTAGAGCTCTATCTAACTCTCTTTAAAAATTCATCCAGTGAATTGGTCTCCACTGCCTTCTGTGGCAGAGAATTCTACGAATTCACAACTCTCTGGGTGAAAACGTTTTTTCTCACCTCGGTTTTAAATGGTCTCGCCTTTATTCTAAGACTGTGGCCCCTGGTTCTGGATTCCCCCAACACTGGAAACATTTCTCAGTTTCTGTATCGCTGTCATGCTGTAACTCTATATTCTACACTCTGGTATTTTTCTCTTTGCACGACCTGTTGTACTCATGTATGGCATGGCTGGACTGGGTCGCACACAAACAAAGTTTCACACTGTATCTCGGTACACGTGACAAAAATAAACTAGCAACAATTGTGGCAACTATTTACTGCAAAACTAGGAAAGATTAGTGTTCCTGAGAGTTAGCAGTAAGCTACAGACCATGGACTTTATTTATAATCAGATTGCAATGGTTAATTCTTTCATGTTGGTGGTGATGGTATTTGTGGCTTTAGTTTGGTTTAGAGATACAGGGTGGAAACAGGGCCTTTGGCCGACCGAGTTCAAGCCGACCATCGATCTCACCACACTCTAGTTCAATCCTACGCATTAGTGGCAATGTACAATTTTTACCGAAGCCAATTAACCTGCAATTAACATGTCTTTGGAGTGTGGGAGGAAACCGGAGCACCTGAAGAAAGCCCACGTGGTCACAGAGAAAATGTACAAACCCCGTACAGGCAGCACCCGTAATCAGGATCGAACCCGGGTCTCTGGCGCTGTGAGGCAGCAACTCTACCGCTGTGCCACTGTGCTGCCCCAAGATGCTGCCTGAGCCGCAGTTATATCCCAGCACTTTGTGTGTTGCTGTCAATGACCGTAGCAAACCACTCAGCATCCTCAAACACCCTACCCACTCGGGGCAATTTGATGCTGATGCTGGGTGTCTGGCACTGTCAGGCAGCAGCTCTACCGCTACGCCACTGTAAACTCATCATAACCTGAGGGGCAATGTCCTCACACAGAGGGTGATGGATATGTGGAACCAGCAGCTAGAGAAGGTTGTGGAGGCAGGTAATATAACAGCATTCAAAAGACGTTTGGATGGGTGCATGGGTAGTAGAAACAAGGAACTACAGATGCTGGTGATCACACCAAAGGTCACAAAGTTAAAACATACTTGGACAGATGCATGGATAGGAAAGGTTAGAGGGAAACGCGGCAAATGCAGGCAGACAAGGCCAGTTTATATGGGGGATCTTGGTGGGCATGGATGGGTTGGGCTGAAGGGCCTGTATTCGTGCTGTGTGACTCTATGACATCTTCCTAAGCCCAGTGGTGACCAGTACCTCTGGCCACATTTAGTCCCAAAAACAGAAGCGCTGGAATAACTCAGCGGGTCAGGCAGCATCTTGGGGCGGCACAGTGGTGGGGCGGCACAGTGGTGGGGCGGCACAGTGGTGGGGTGGCACAGTGGTGGGGCGGCACAGTGGTGGGGCGGCACAGTGGTGGGGTGGCACAGTGGTGGGGTGGCACAGTGGTGGGGCGGCACAGTGGTGAGGCGGCACAGTGGTGCAGCGGTAGAGTTGCTGCCTCACAACGCTAGACACTCGGGTTCGATCCTGACTACGGGTGCTGTCTTTACGGGGTTTGTACTTTCTCCCAGTGACCATGTGGGTTTTCTCTGGTTGCTTCGGTTTCCTCCAAAAAACATCTAGGTTTGTGGGTTAATTGGCTTAGATACAATTGTAAATTGTCCCTAGTGTGCAGCATAGTGCTGGTGTATGGGGTGATCGCTGGCCTGCGCAGACTCGGTGGGCCGAAGGGCCTTTTTCCCCGCTGTATCTATAAAGTCTAATGTAAAGCATCGCTGTAGAACGTGGATAGGTGGCGTTTTGGGTCGGGGCCCTTCCTCTGACCCTTCTTTTTAGGTAAACCACCATTTTCAGTTCCTCTTATCTCCTTTTGAATCCTAAAATGTTGTTCCCAGCTGCTTTTGATGTTGTCATGCGGTGAGGGTTGTGTCCATCTTTTCCATGGATGGACAGGACCCACATTCAATGTGGACAGGGGCCGTTTTGGGCCTTCCAGTCCCCGGAAGATGAGCAGTGGGGTGGGTCTGGGTCTGGGCCATTCAGCGCTGGATCTGTAGCTAACCCTTGTCTCTCTGTCCTGCACAGGTCATTCTGGTTCAGGTTAACCCTGGAGAAACATTCACCATCAGGGCAGAAGATGGGTCCCTGCAGTGCATCCAAGGTAAGCCGGCCAGCCGTGGACAGAGGTCCGTGACACCAAGGGTAGAGACCAGAGAGAGGTGGTGGCATCTTCTCTGCAAACCATCTAACGCAATGCACATGCGTTTGGTGTGGTGAGGCAGGAGGGCGAGATCACTTGGGACAAGATCCCAGATATGGCAGTCTTGTCCCCTGATGCCATTTTCTCACCATCAGGGGAATAGATAAGATAAACGCTCACTTTCGAACCCTTTTCCCAGGGTGCGAATGACAAAGACCAAGGTGGCACAGTGGTGCAGTGGTAGAGTTGCTGCCTCACAGCACCAGGTACCTGGATACAATCCTGGCGACGGGTGCTGCCTGTATGGAGTTTGTACGTTCTCCCTGTGACCACGGGGGTTTTCTCCAGGCGCACCGGTTTCCTCCTACATTCCGAAGAGGTACAAGTTAGACCTTTAGTATGTGGGAGGATAAATCTACCTGCTTCTGTTTACTTGCTTCTGTAACATTGGAAATTGTCCCAAATGTGTAGGATAGTGCTCGCTCGTGTACAAAGTGATCGCTGGTCGCCCCATTCACGGTGGGCCAAAGGGCCTGTTCTAAAGTCTAAAGTCGAGGGCATATGTTTAAAGTTGAGAGGGGAAAGTTTAAAGGGTAAGTTTTTTTATTCAGAGGGTGGTGGGGGCCTAGAACGCTCTGCCAGGGGGTGGGGTTGGAGGCAGGAAAGATGGTGGTGTTTAAGAGGCTTTTAGATATGCAGGGAATGGATGGGAATATGGATTGCATGCAGGCAGACATTAGTTTAACTTGGCTTGTGTTCTGTACGGACATTGTGGGCTGAAGGACCCGTTCCTGTGCTGCATGTTGTAAGCTGGAAAGGGTGTAGAGATTTACGAGGATGTTGCCAGGATTCGAGGGCCTGAGCTACAGGAAGTGTTTGGGCAGGCTAGGACTTTATTCCTTGGAGTGCAGGGGGAAGAGGGGTGATCTTACAGAGGTGTATAAAACCATGAAGGGAATAGATAGGGTGAATTCACAGTGTGTTTTACTGAAGGGCCTGTTCCTGTGCTGTGCTGTTCTATGTTCTATGGTCGATGCGGACTCGATGGCAGAGGTTCCTGTCTCCACGCTGTCAATACAAGATAGGAATGATGGACAAAGTGAAATCTAGGTTTGATGGTTGTTTGTGAGTCAGCCCATGTCTCCGGTTGCCTCGCCTGTTTGCTTTACAATCCCCTGGGCGCACAGAGCCGCTGGTGCCAGAGGTTTGATGGGATGTTTCTGACTGACTGCCTGACTGAGAGTCCAGAGGAGGTTTAAGAGAATGATCCCAGCAATGACTGGGTTAATAACGTATGATGAGCGTTTGACGGCACTGGGCCTGTACTCACTGGAGTTTAGAAGGATGAGTGGAGACCTCATTGAAACTTACCGAATAGTGAAACGCCTGGGTAGAGTGGATGTGGAGAGGGTGTTTCCACTAGTGGGAGAGTCTGGGATCAGAGGGAACAGCCTCAGAATAAAAGGTCGTACCTTTTGAAAGATGAGCAGGAATTTCTTTAGTCGGAGGGTGTTGATTCTGTGGAATTCATTGCCACGATGTGGAGGCTGTCTTTGGCTTTTTTAACGCAGAGATTCACAGTTTTTCATTAGGGGGTGTCAGGGGGTTAAGGAGGGAAAGCAGGAGAATGGGGTTGAGAGGGAATGAAAGATCAGCAATGATTGAGTGGCAGAGTAGACTTGATGGGCTGAACGGCCAAATTCTGCTCCTATAATGTATGAACTTATAAACCTCAGGATCCCAGGGTCAGGGACTCGCAATTAACATGCACCAGAGGTCAAGTGTCGAGCTGTTATTTTACGCTGTTCGGTGTCTTTGTTTGGTTGCCACGGGTAACTCAGTTACCTGCTTGCCCATTGCACCTTAAATGGGTTTTTTCAAAAAACATTGCGATGCCTTTCATGGGAAAAAATTAGTGAAGCGAGGGGGGGGGGGGGGAGAGAAAGGGGGAGGGGAGGGAAAGGGAGAGGGGGAGGGAGAGGGGGAGGGAGAGAGGGGGAGGGGGAGGGAGAGGGGGAGGGGGAGGGAGAGGGAGAGGGAGAGGGAGAGGGAGAGGGAGAGGGAGAGGGAGAGGGAGAGGGAGAGGGAGAGGGAGAGGGAGAGGGAGAGGGAGAGGGAGAGGGAGAGGGAGAGGGAGAGGGAGAGGGAGAGGGAGAGGGAGAGGGAGAGGGAGAGGGAGAGGGAGTCCATGCCAACCATCGATCACCCGCACACTAGCACTGTCCTACTAGGCACAATTTATGGAAGCCAAATAACCTACAACGTGCCCCACCCACCCCCACCTCTCTTCCAGCTTTCTCACCCCTTCTACAATCAGTCAGAAGAAAGGTCCTCACCCGAAACATCACCTGCCCATGCTCTCCAGGAATGGACACAAAGTGCTGGAGTAACTCAGCGTGTCAGGCAGCATCTCTGGAGAAAAAGGATGGGTGATGTTTCGGGTCGGGACCCTTCTTCAGACTGTAACACCCTGTTCAGTTCTGCAACACTCTCTCTCGCTGCTCCCCCTCCGTATTGATTTTATACTCTTCATACCTTTCGTTCATTTGTTCTTTGTACTTTTTCACATCCTCTGGTTTCCCTCTCCCCTGACTTTCAGTCTGAAGAAGGGTCTCGAGCTGAAACGCCAATTATCCCTTCTCTCCAGAGATGCTGCCTGACCCGCTGAGTTGCTCCAGCATTTTGTGTCTATCATCAGGGGTTCCTTGTGTGTCCCAAACTCCATCCTCAGTGCGCTGACTGATGGAGGGGGAGAGGGGTATTGGAGAGGCGGCCGGCCGGCGTGTGCTGTGTGTTCAGCTGCAACACTCGAGTTCTAAATCGGTCGCTCTTATCCCAGCGGCAGACGTGGAGGCTCCAGTACTTTATTCGGAGCAGTGCGCGTCTGTCGCCAGGAGAAAGGCTCTGAGTTTTACAGATAAACAAAGCAACGGCCCAACTAACACAAGAGGCAGGGGCACGTCTCATAGTCACAGAGAGTCATAAAGTCACACTGCGTGGAAACAAGTGGGAGAAGGAAGGCATTTGTGTAGAGTGAGATACTCAAGGCGTGGGCTTTGGTCAGAAATTTAGACTATGAGGAGCATAGGAGCAGAATTAGACCATTCGGCCCATCGAGTCAGCTTTGCTAATATCATGGCTGATCTCTCTTTCCCTCTCAACTCCGTTGTCCTGCCTTCTCCTCGTTGGGCCCTCCCAGTGATATCTCACCAACCAGACTCCGAATGACTCCATTGTCTCGTGGAGTCAGGTTCTTCAGCCCGACACATCCATGCTACCTTCAAACACCAATCTATAACAAGCCCATTGACCAGCACTTGGTTCAATAGTTTTGTCTATGTCATAAGATTATCATCTGCTTCTTCTTGCGTTTGAGGCAGCAGAAATTATGTAACGCCCTCCAGGCGCTGTGGCCAGTGCAATGTGCTGTTGTCGAGGGCCGTGAGGTCTACCCCTCCACCAGGGGGACGGGGGATAGCGCAGTCGAAAATGACGTGCTGCGCTGTTTGCTGGTCTGCTCCACACACGCAGGCTGCTGATGAACGCAAACCCCAACGATGCATGTTGGCGTTGAACCGGCCGACCTCTGTGCGGAGCCGTTCAGGGCGACCCACTCTTTGTGGGGCATGTCCGAGCCGGGTGGGGCTGTGGTGTTCGGTGCGACAGTGAATTGAGGAGGTCGCGAAGTCTGTTCCCAGCTGGTTCTCCATGCTCCTAGTATGTTGAAGCCGGAGCCACAGAGGGTCGCTGCGTGACGGGAGTAGGGGCGACGAGATGACAGGCGTTGAGGTCCCAGTTGCTGTGAATCCTGGGCGAGGTGGTGCAAAGGATGTTTGGCTTCAGATGGGGTCTTGCACACCAGCCTATGAGCGAAGAACTCTCTGCGAAGCTTGGCAGGTGCGATACCTGCGAGCACCGGCAGGAGATCTGTCGGAGTAGGGCGTAGGCAGCCAGTGATGATCTGCATGGTGCTGTTGAGGGTGGCGTCTAGCATGCTAGTATGAGCGCTGCGGCACCATGCTGGGGCGGCGTACTCAGTGGCGCTGTACACGAGTGCAAGAGCACTGGTTCGGAGAGTAGATGTCTTGGCACCCCATGACAATCCAGCCAAGCAACGCAGGAGGTTGTTCCGTGCCGAGACTTTAGCACGGAGTGCTTCAAGGTGTTGCTTGTAGGTCAGCTGCCAATCTAGTTTCACCCCGAGGTATGTAGGAAATGGGTTGTAGAGTAGGGGTGACCCATTGAGGGTGACGGTTAGCTGGCGTTGAGCTTCCTCGTTGTTCAGGTGAAAGGCCGTTATGTGGTTTTTGCCACACAATTATCATAAGACATTGGAACAGAATTAGACCATTAGGCCCATTGAGTCTACTCCACCATTCGATCATGGCTGATCTAATTTTCCCTCTCAACCCAATTCATCTGCTTTCTCCCCGTAACCTTTGACGTCTTTATTAATCAATAACCTATCAATCTCCACTTTAAAAATACCCAATGACTTGGCCTCCACTGCTATCAGTGGCAATGAATTCCACAGAATCACCATTCGCTGGCTAAAGAAATTCCTCTTCAGTATTGCCTGTTCCTTTCCGTGCAGATGCTGTTCAACCTCCTGGGCTTTTCTGGTTTTGTTTTGGGTCCCGGGCAGTTTGACTATCACGGGTAGATACAAAGTGTTGGAGCAACTCAATGGGTCAGCTAACATCTCTGGAGAATATGGATAGGAGACGTTTCCGGTCGGGACCATTCTTCAGAATACCCCAATGGTCCGCCTAGCTTTCAGCTGAGACCATCTCGACGAATCTTTGGCCAAGAGCCTGGAGACTGAACAGGAGTGACCTGGTGACGATGTTCGAATGCCAGAGCAAGGTGTTCTGACCTGCCCTTGCTCTATGCTAAGCACATAGCTTATTAACAAAGGCCGATCTCCAAAGCACACACACTTTTGGCTCCCCATAGCCTGAGTAGAATCCACAAACTTCAACTCATATAGTCATAGAGTTTTACAACATGGATACAGGCCCTTCAGTCCAACCTGTCCATGGCAACCAACATGCCCCAATCCACACTAGTCCCACAAGCCTGCGTTTGACCCATGTCTATACTTCCTCATAAATCTTCTCTGCACCCCTTCCAGCTTAACGACACCCTTCCTCTTGCAGATAGCAAGGTGATGTTTTGGGTTGGGGCCGAAGAAGGGCTCTGAATCGAAACACACCTATCCATGATTTTCGGAGATGCTGCCTGATCTGCTGAGTTACCCAGCACTTTGTGTTCTTTTTTATAAACCAACATCTGCTGCTCCTTGTGTCTAAATGAGTATAGAAGTTGGGTTGTTATGTGACAGTTGTACAAGAGGCTGCATGTGGAGAACTGTGTTCAGTTTTGGTCACTCTGCGATAGGAAAGAATGTCATTAATCTGGAAAGGGTGCATGGAAGATTTACGAGGATGTTGCCAGGACTCAAGGGCTTGAGCTACAGGGAGAGGTTGGGCAGGCAGGAAGCTGAGGGGTGATCTTGTAGAGGTGTATAAAATCATGAGGGGCATTGATATGGTCTTTTACCCAAAGTAGGGGAATCAAGAACTAAAGAACATTGGTTTAAGGGCGGAGGGGGAAGGTTTAATAGGAACCTGAGGAAAAACCTGTTCACACAGAGAGTGGTGGGTGTAAGGAACGAGCTGCCAGAGGATGTAGTTGAGGCAGGTACTATAACACCACTTAAAAGACACTTGGACAGTTA
This sequence comes from Rhinoraja longicauda, assembly GCF_053455715.1. NCBI lineage: Eukaryota > Metazoa > Chordata > Chondrichthyes > Rajiformes > Arhynchobatidae > Rhinoraja > Rhinoraja longicauda. The sequence goes on from NC_135965.1 coordinate 22,820,616, forward strand.
TTTAAATAGAAAAGGTCTATATCCCAAACATGGGGAAATCGGACTAGATTAAATGGGCATCTTGGTCGGCATGGGCTAGTTGGGCCAAAGGGCCCATTTCAATGCTGCATGACTCTTTGACACTATGACTACCTGTTAGTGAGTTTAGCAAAATCTTTCAATTATGTTTTGAATAGTGGGGTTTTGAGTAGTGGAGTTTTGAGCAGTGGACCTTTAGTTAGTTTTGTTTATTGTCACGTGGACCAAGGTACAGTGAAAAGCTTATTTGTTGCCTGCTACCCAGTCAGCGGAAAGACCACACGTGATTACAATCGCGCTGCCCACAGTGTTGTGGAATTTTGAGTCGGGAGGTTTTGCTGAGATCCAATTTTGTGCTGTTTGTTCTTTCCACCCTATTGTTTTGTGTTGATGAAAAGAAAATATTGCTTTTAAACGGTCTCCACAAGGAAATCAAAGGAAGGGAGCCACTGTGCCCGTCGAGTGTGAATTATGCAATTTAATAAAGCTGCTTTGAACAGGGCCTTTGTCTGCTTGTTAGCTCATCTCACACACCGTACTGTAATTAACCTCTGCGACGATGGCATCCCAATTGCTGTTTTTCCTTTGGGTAAATTAGTTTTGGAAACTTGACGAGTTCCTCTTGTACCTTGGCCTTTGATGTTTATGACAGAAATAAATCCTAGCTAATTTCACTGTCTTAAAAAAATGGTTTTGCCCTGGGGGCAAGTTGGGATAGAGTTTGTTCTTTGTGATTTTGCATTAGGGGGTGTATTACAGACATACCTGTGGAAGGAGAGAGAGCTTCATCCACCGTGCATGTTGCAAGCATTGTCCTTTGGAGTGATTTGATTTGGTTTGGTTTGGCGGCTTAGCTTGGCATGGCCTGCCTTGGCGATACAGCGTGGAAACAGGCCCTTCAGCCCACCGAGTTCTCGCCGACCCGTGATCACCCGACCAGTGATCGGCCGTTTACACTCGCACTATCCGACACACCAGGGACAATTTACTGAACCCAATTAACCTTTGGAATGTCGGAGGAAACCAGAGCACCCTGAGAAAACCCATGCAGTCACAGGGAGAACGCACAAACTATGTGCGGATAGCACCCGTAGTCGGGATCGAACCCAGGTCTCTGGCGCAGTGAGGCAACAGCTCTACCACACTGCCCCACTGTGCCACCCTGAGTAGTGAGTGCAGTTCTGGCCGCCCCATTGCAGGAAGGTTGTGGAGACTTTGGCGATGGTGGACAGGAGGTTTACCAGAAAAATGCCTGAATTAGGGGGTATCAACCGCAGGATAGTTTTCTCTGGGACGTCTGAGGTTGTGGGGAGACCCGATAGAAGTGTGTAAACTTATGAGAGGCGTTGCAAAGGTCAACCGTCTCAACATTTTTCCTGGTGGGGAAATGGCCAAGACCAGAGGGCGTAGATTGAAATGGCCAAGACTAGAGTGCCTAGCTTTGGGGTGAGAGCGGTAAAGTTTAAAGGAGACATGCAGGGCAAGTTTTTAAAGAGTGTCCGGAACGTGTTGCCAGGGCTAGCGATGGGGGCAGATACGATAGCAGCATTTGAGAGTTTTGCAATTGCCTTTGTTTCTAAGCGTTCAAGTTGCCGGTCCAGGCCGTGATGGAAGCAGTCAATATGCTCTCCAGCGTACACCTGCAGTAATTCAATAAGGATATTCATCGACATACCGAGTCTCCTTGATCTTCTAAGGCAGTCGAGATGGTTTCCTCTTGTGGGAGAATGTAAACCAAGTGGGTGGTGGTGGAGGCAGATATAATAGAGGCGTTTCAGAGGATTCTAGATAGGCGCATGGATATGCGGGGAATAGAGGGATAAGGATCACGTGCAGGCAGATAAGAGATGGTTTTGTCAGCCTGTCGGGCAGGGAGATTGTGGGCCGAAGGGCCTGTTCCCTTGCTGTACTGTACCGTGTTCTATCCCAGCAGGGAAAAGCAGAAGACAGTGACTGCCAGGGAGTTGTTGTCAGTTACATCCAGGCTCTCCAACTGCCTGGGAACCGTCTGTTTGCACAGGCCGGCTCTTTGATCTGACTACCCAGAGAGGAAGTTATGGCATACGTTTGTGAAATCACTGGTTCTGCCATAGCTGGGGCTTTGTCATTGACACCGGGCCTTGCAGCCATCTGTGGAAGCTTGGGTGCGGAGATGTGCGGGGGTCTGTCTCCGGGAAAGTGGGTCCCACTAATGCAGGGGAATGGCAAGAGCATTCCTGAGAGATGAGATGGAAATGTTTCATTGAACTGTTCAAAATCTGGCACACTAAACTGCGCGAAAGCGTGCACTGGGAGGAGGCCTAATTAAAGAATTTAATTAAAGATAATAGCTCCTTATGTCGTTTGAGCCAAGCGCTCTTTGATAATGTTCCTGTGAACTCCATTATGCTTACACCGGAGATAGACTCAAAGTGCTGGAGTAACTCAGCGAGTCAGGCAGCATCTCTAGAGAACATGGCTTGACACAAGTTTTCCCATAGAACTCTAAATGCATACAAACAATGTCTCTGTGAAAACAAAGATAGACACAAAGTGCTGGAGTAACTCAGCGGGTCAGATAGCATCTCTGGAGAACATGCATAGGTGACCCTCCTTCAGTGATTATACCATTGATTGCTCATACCAATACTTCATGTAAATGTGGTCTGGGATATGTCCCTGAGACTGCAGTTTAGTTTAGAGATACAGCATGGAAACAGGCTCTTCGGCCCATCGAGTCTATGCGACCATCGATCGCCGGTTCACACTAGGTTTGCGTTATCCCATTTTCACACCAGTCCCAACACACTAGGGGGAATTTACAACGGGCCAATTAACCTACAAAACCTGCATGTCTTTGGGATGTGGGAGGAAATCGGAGCACCCGGAGAAAACCAACACGGTCACAGGGAGAACATGCAAACTCCACGCACAGACAACACCCGAGGTCAGGATCGAACCCGGGTCCCTGGCGCTGTGAGGCAGTGACTCTACCAGCTGCGGCACTGTGCAACGTCTCACTGTGCAACGTCTCATAGAGTCATACAGCAGGGCAACAGGCCCTTCGGCCTGACTTGCCCATGCTGTCAAAGATGCCCTATCTACACTCGTCCCACCTTCCCTCATTTGGCCCACTTCCCTCTGAACCTTTCCAAACCATTTACCCGTCCAAATGTCTTTTAAAGGTTATGATAGGACCTGGGTGAAGGGCCTGTTTTCCTGCTGCGTCAAAAAAAACCGTTTTGGCATCGACAGGGTTGACAGTCAGAGAGAGGCCTCTTCCGCCACGATGGAAATGCCAAACTGGAGAGGGCATAGCTTTAAGTTGAGAGGGGTAGAACTTAAAAAAGAGCCGTATCTCTAAACTAAACTAAACTGAACCAAAGCTATTTACAAACAGGCCAGGCTTAGCTTCCTGTTTTCTTTTCCAGCTTCTCGCCAAGTTCCTATGTGTTTCTTGGAATTTTCTAGGCAGGAGTCCTGTGCCTCTGGCAGTGAGTCCTCCCCGCCAGTGGCCTTGCCAGTGGTCCCATAGCTGCCATCAAGTTGTCGGCTCATCCGACCCATGCCGAATGCCAGGGAAACGTATCAGTCCCCCTCTCCTCACTACCCTATAACCCTCTTACTTATTCCCACCTGCCCGTCCAGTGTCTAAGGTCATGAGGGGGACAGATCGGGTGGATGCACAGAATATTTTACCCAGGATGGGGGAATCAGCAGGGAGGGGCTCGGTGGGGGGGGCTGCTGCCACATGTGGCGGGAGGCAGTAGATGCGACTGACTGTTCGGTCAACTTTTGTGCAACTTTGTCAGCGCCAAAACATGGCGGCACTTGTGTACTGCGTCGGCGAGGTCTGCTGCATGATTCCACCGGGTTGTCGGCAAAACAAAGCATTTCACTGCCCCCAGGTACGTGGGACAATAAAGTATCAGTGAATCATCAACAACTGGAGGTTTAAGGTGAGAGGGCAAAGATTTAATAGGAACCTGAGGGGCAAGTATTTTCACTCAGAGGGTGGTGGGTATACGGAACGAGCTGCCAGAGGAGGTAGTTGAGGCACGTACTACTACAACATTTAAACGATACTTGGACAGGTACATGGATAGGAAAGGTTTAGCGGGAATGATTTCTGAACAAGAGTCCCGACCCAAAATGTCACTTCTCCATTTTCTCCAGGGATGCTGCCCGACCTGCTGAGTTACTCCAGCATTTTGTATCTATCTAAGGTTGTGAGGGATTTGGGCCAAACATGGGCAGTTGGGACTAGTGTAGAAGGGGCAAGTTGTGCCGAAGGGCCTGTTTCCGTGCTGTACGACTCTGTGACATCCCTGTGACCTTCTTGCCACTGAGCTACACAAGGGCCAGTTTACGATTGGCCAATTAACTTTATTGGGATGTGGGGGGGGGGGGGGGGGGGGGAATCGGAGCACCTGGTGGAAACCCACGTGGTCTCAGGGAGAACATGTAAACTTCATACAGAGAGCATTGAACACAGGATTGAAGACAGGTCTCTGGCGCTGTGAGGCAGTGGCTCTACCTGCTGCACCACAGGTCCAAACAATTTTGTTTTATCAGTTTCCCCAGAACCTTTAACAAAGTATCAGACAAGATGAGGGAATAAGGATTGTAAATGTCAGGACATTACCTGGCAAGCACACAAGTAGATAGAGTGGTAAAGAAGGCGTATGGGATGTTTGCCTTCATTGGTTGGGTATAAGAGTCATGAAGAGTCATAAAGTTGCAGCTTTATAAAACTTTTGTTAGTCCATATATAGAGAATTATGTGCTGTTCTGGTTGCCCTATTACGGGAAGGATGTGTAGGCTTTGGAGAGGGTGCAGGGGAGGTTTACCAGAATGCTTAATTTAGTTTAGTTTAGCTTAATTTATTGTTGTCATGTGTACCGAGGTACAGTGAAAAGCTTTTTTGTTGCATGCTATCCAGACGAGCGAAAAGTCTGTACATGATTACAATCAAGCAGTCCAGAGTGTACAGATACAGGATAAAGGGTATATCATTCATGTGCACGATAAAGTCCGATTAAAGATGGCTCAAAAGTCTCCAGTGAGGATATGGATTATGTGCAGGCAGACAAGAGTTAGTTTTGGCAGCATGTTGGGCACAGGCATTATGGGCTGAAGTGTTCCTGCGCTGTAATGTTCAACGTTTTATGTTTTCTCTGAAACATCGGGGCCTGATTGTAAGGCATGACAGAAGTGTATCCAATTATGAGAGGCATGGATAGGGTAGACAGTCAGAAACTTTTCGGAAGGGTGGAAATGTCAAAAAGACTAGAGAGTATGGCTTTAAAATGAGAAGGGGAAAGTTTAAAAGAGATGTGCGGGACAATTTTGTTTTACACAGAGTGTGGTGGGTGTCTGGAAGGGGTGGTGGTGGACGCAGATGAGGTGGCACTGTTTGAGGAGCATTCAGAAAGGCACGTGGCCACGCAGGGAATGGAGGGTAGAGATTACGCTCAGCCAAATGCAGGATTAGTTTAGGATGGAACTACAGATGCTGGTTTACACCGAAGATAGACACAAAGTGTTGGATTAACTCAGCGGAACAAGCAGCATCTCTGGATTGGTTTAATTTAGCGTCATGGTTGGCATGGACTCGATGGGCCGAAAGGCCAGTACAGTTCAACATTCTCAGGACAGAGTGGGTCACATCACTGGCAGGTTAGCCTGAGGTGGAGAGCAAACCCTCGTGTGAGTCACTGTGATCTGGCACCCACCGCCCAGAACTTTCCAAACAGGTCTGGAGAAAAAAAACATGGAAAAGAGAAAAAATAATTGTTGCCCAGGCCTGCGGGTTTGAGTTGTAGGGGGAGGCTGGACAGGCTGGGACTTTTTCCTTTGGACTGTGGAAGGCTGAGGGGTGACCTTGATGAGGAGTACAAGATCATAAGGGGCATGGATAAAGTGAACGCTCACAGTCTTTTACCCCCAGGGTAGAGATTCTAAAACTGGAGGGCACAGGCTCCAGGTGAGAGGGTGAGATTTAAGAGGGGTGACCTTTTCACTGGCAGGTTTGTCTGTACCTGGAACGAGCTGCCAGAGGAAGCTGTACAAGCGGAAACGATTACCACCGTTAAAAGATATTTGGACAGATATATGGATAGTTTAGAGATCCAGCGTGGAAATAGGCCCTTCGGCCCACTGAGTCCCTTCCACCCAGATTCCCCATACAGTAACTCTGTCCGACACACTAGGGTCTATTTACAATCTTTACCGAAGCCAATTAACCTACAAACCTGTACGTCTTTGGGAAGTGGGAGGACACTGGAGCACCTGGAGAAACCCCACGTGGTCACAGGGAGAACGTGTAAATTCCTTACAGACAGCACCTGTGGTCAGGATCGAATCCGGGTCTCTGGCGCTGAGGGGCAACGGCTCTACTGCTGCACCACCGTAAGGATAGGATGGGTGTAGAGGGAGATGGGCAAAACGAAGGAAAATGAGACTAGCCCAATATGCCAGCTTGGCCAGCATGGACAAAGTGGGCCGAAAGGCCTGTTTCCATGCTGTACAGCTCTATGACTCTAGAGAGAGGGTCAGAAGGATTAATTGGAGAACACGTTCACAATGCTGGCACTGGATCGATGGGCTGAATGGCCACTTTCTGGTGACATACTGGTGAGCACATGTTTCAGTTGGAACCGGTTCTCGAGAGTGTCCCGCACAGCACTTCCATACCGATCCAAGATTTGACAATTGTCTTTAATTAGAGCTGTGTTTGGCCATTGGATCCTGTTCCGCACATCTTGTCTTTGAGTTTTCCCTGCCAAAGATGCTTCTCCCCACTATTGGAAGAGGTATTCAGGAAGATAGCCAGAGTGACGATGTTCTGATTTACAGAGAGAACTGTGGACGTAGTCCAATCACGCAAACCAACCTCCCTTCCATTGACTCCATCTACACTTCACGCTGCCCAGGCAAGGCCACTGACATCATTGACCAGTCTCACCCCGGTCACTCCCTCTTCTCCCCTCTTCCATCAGGCAAGAGGTACAGAAGTGTGAAGACGCACCCCTCCAGATTCAGGGACAGTTTCTTCCCAGCTGTTATCAGGCAACTGAACCGTCCTCTCACCAACTAGAGCGGTCCTCATTGGAGACCTCATTGGAGACCCTCAAACTATCTTTAATCGGATTTTACTGGGCTTTATCTCGTACTAAACGTTATTCCCTTTCTCGTGTACCTGTACATTGTGAACAGCGACAGTTTAGTTAATCGTCCCGAGGTACAGGGAAAAGCTTTTGTTGCCGCACATTGCCGCACTGGTGAGTAAGGCAAGGCAGTGCCTTTACCACCTCAGACAGTTGAGGAAATTCAGAGTCTCTCTGAGGATCCTTCAGTGCTTCTACTCTGGGGCTGTAGAAAGCATCTTGTCCGGAAACATCACAATCTGGTTTGGGAATAGCTCTGCCCAGGACAGGAAGGCTCTGCGGAGAGTAGTGCGTTCGGCTGAACGCACTATGGGAACTACACTCGCCCCCCTGCAGGACCTATACATCAGGAGGTGCAGATACAGAGCCAACAACATTATGGGGGACCCCTACCACCCCAGCAACGGACTGTTCCAGCTGCTACGGTCAGGCAAACGCCTCCGCTGTCACGCTGTGAAAACAGAAAGGATGAGACGGAGTTTCTTCCCACAGGCCATCAGGACTGTTAACTCTCATATCACCAGGGACTAATTTAATTTACTTTATTAATTTTTTTTTTGTGTTAAATTTTTTTTTTCTATTCTGTTTTGTAGTTTTAGCACAATCCGCAGGCGTTGCCACTTTCATTTCACTGCACATCTTGTATATGTATGTGACAAATAAACTTGACTTGACTATCCAGGCAGCAGAAAGACAATACCTGGTTACAATCAAGCCATTTACAGTGTATAGATATACGATAAGGGAATAACGTTTAGTGCAAGGAAAAGCCAGCAAAGTCCGATCAAGGAGAGTCTGAAGATCACTGGGGAGCTAGATAGCAGTTCAGCACTCCTCTTTAGTTGTGGTAGGATGATTGATTGAACAGCTTGATTATAATCATATGTAGTCTTTCTGCTGACTTATTAGCACGCAACAAAAAGTTTTTTACTCAGTACATATAACAATAATCTAAACTACACTAAAATAAAATGAATTCCATCCATGTACCTGGCCAAATGTTTTTTTTAAGCATTGTGATAGTACCTGCCCCAACCACCTCCTCTGTAGCCCGTTCCTTATACCCATCACTCTGGTTCCTATTAAATTTCCCCCACCCCTGACTTAAACCTCTGTCCTTTGGTTCTTGATTCCCCAACTCTGGGTAGAAGACTGTGCGTTTGCCCGATCTATTCTAATACCGAGTACTAGAGGTGGCACGGTGGCATTGTGGTAGAGTTGCTGCCTTACAGCACCAGAGACCCGGGTTGTATCCAACTACGGGTGCTGTCTGTACGGAGTTTATACAGTGCCCTCCATAATGTTTGGGACAAAGACCCATCATTTATTTATTTGCCTCTGTACTCCACACTTTGAGATTTGTAATAGAAAAAATCACATGTGGTTAAAGTGCACATTGTCAGATTTGAATAAAGGCCATTTTTATACATTTTAGTTTCACCATGTATAAACCCTGCTGTAATTTCTACATGGTGAAACCAAAATGTATAAAAATACCCTTTAATAAAATCTCACATTGTGCACTTTAACCACATGTGATTTTTTAAAATTATAAATCCCAAATTGATGAGTACAGAGGCAAATAAATAAATGATGGGTCTTTGTCCCAAACATTATGGAGGGCACTGTATATTCTCCCGGTGACCTGCATGAGTTTTTTTTCTGAGATCTTCGAGTTCCTCCCACACTCCAAAGACATACAGGTTTGTAGGTAAATTGGCTTGGTGTAAATGTAAAATTGTCCCGAATGTGTGTAGGGTAGTGTTAATGTGCTGGGATCGTTGATCCGTGTGGACTAGGTGGGCCGAAGGTAAGTTGAATTTGTACAGGTAGGAATATGATTCTCAGAAGGACGCAAAGTGCTGGGGTATCTCACCGGGTCAGGCAGCATCTCTGGAGAACACGGATAGGTGTCGTTTCGGGTCAGGACCCATCAGACTGTGTTACTTGATTTTCAGCAGGGACTCAGTGGGTTGAAGGGCCTGTTTCTGTCTGTGTGACTCTCGAGTATATTGGGCTGTTGTCGGTGAGTGGATTAGAAAATAGGCAATTATTTTAGTTGGCTACGTGTAATGAATTATTACAGTTTTATATTGTCGATATAATTTAATGCATATAGTCATTGTTATAGTTTTATTAGTTTTTTGAAAGGGAAAGCAAGGTGGTATGGATTAAGAATGTCCGCACCTTTAAGACTTGTACCAGTATGTACCGTCTAGTTTGACTCATGAAGGAGATATGTGCTGGTCTCTAAGATTAATTCCAGATTGTTCTGGTTAGGAAGACATGTTTAGTTAGAGACACAAGGAACTGGGCCACCAGGGGAATAGAGAGGGTGAATGCACAGTCTTTTATCCAGAGAAGGGGAATCAATAATCAGTGGGTGCACAATACCACAGCGGTAGTGTCGCTGCCTGACAGCACCAGAGACCCGGGTTCTGACCCGGCGTGCTGTCTGTGTGGAGTTTGTACGTTCTCCCTGTGATCACATGGGTTTCCTCCGGGTGCTCCGGTTTCCTCCCACATCCCAAAGACGTGCAGGTCTGTAGGTTAATTGACATCTGTAAATTCTGATAGACCTTGTGAATGGTTGATCACTGAACGGAATGGACTCGGTGGTGCAAAAGGCCTGTTTCCACAGGGACTTGGGTTCAATCCTGACCATGGATGCTGTCTGTACGGAGTTTGCACGTTCTCCCTGTGATCCGGGTGCTCCGGTTCCCTCCCACACTCCAAGGGAGGTTTAGTGGGTTAAATGGCTCCTGTAAATTGTAAATTGTCCCGAGTGCGAGTGTACGGGGTGATGGCTGGTCAGCGTGGGCTTGGTGGGTCGAAGGGCCTGTTTCCGCACTGTATCTAGAGTCCAATGTCTGAGACAGGTTCTATAACAACATTTGAAAGACACTTGGACAGATGCATGGAATAAGAGTGGTCTGGACGGACATGTGTCAAACGCGGGCAGGTGGGACTAGCATAGATGGGGCATGGGCATGATGAGCCACAGGGCCTATTCCCATGCTGTATGTCTCTGATTTTATAACTCCAGCTGCTGGTGTGCAAAAAAAGACACAAAGTTTCTCCAAACGCGAGCCAGGCAGCATCTCTGCAGGGCATGGAAGTGGTTGGAGTCTGGGTCAGTATTACTTTAACATACAAACGTGCTTGCCGTCCTGTGTTCAGGTCAGGTTGGTGGAAAGAAACACCATGAGAAGGAGAGCAAGGGGAGGGAGGGGAGGGGGGTGGGGGGGGGGGTGCGTCAGCTGGCCCTCCCGCTGTGCCACTGACACACTCCCACACTCCACTCCACTGCATTGGGGCAGCCACGTCATCAGGAAATCCAGCTCACAGCAACACCGTCTGCAGCTGCCCCGTGCCAGGAGCACAGCAGCACGCCTCCTACTGACAGGGGCAGGGAGGGAGGGAGGGAGAGAGGGAGAGAGGGAGAGACAGAGAGAGAGACAGAAAGAGAGGCAGAGACAGTGCGCACAAAAACAGAGAGAAATAGAAACAGAAAGAGGGACAGAGGGGATCACAGAAAGAGAGGGAGAAAGCGAGAGAGAGACACAGAGAGAGAGACAGAGAGAGGGACACAGAGAGGGACACAGAGGGACACAGAGAGGGAGAGAGACAGAGGAAGAGACAGTGAGGGAGAGAGAGACAGTGCGCACAAAAACAGAGAAAGAAAACAGAGAGAAAGAGAAACAGAAAGGGGGACAGAGGGGATCAGAGAAAGAGAGGGAGAAAGCAAGAGAGATAGAGAGAGAGACAGAGAGAGAGAGACAGAGAGAGGGACAGAGAGAGACACAGAGAGGGACACAGAGAGAGACAGAGAGAGGGACAGAGAGAAGGACAGAGAGAGAGAGAGACACACAGAGAGGGACACAGAGAGAGACAGAGAGAGGGACAGAGAGAAGGACAGAGAGAGAGAGAGACACACAGAGAGGGACACAGAGAGAGACAGAGAGGAGCGAGAGACAGAGAGAGGGACAGAGGGAGAGACAGAGAGAGGGAAAGAGACAGAGGGAGAGACAGAGGAAGAGAGACAGGGGGACAAGAGACAGAGAGAGGGACAGAGCGAGAGAGTGTCAGTGAGGGAAGTGGTCAGAGCGAGAAAGAGAGTGTCAGAGAGGGAGAGAGAGGTTCAAACAGTGAGAGTGAGTCAGAGGGACAGTGTCCATGAGAACATGGAGAGGGGTTAATGAAAACAGCAAGCTGCAACCCAGCTGAATGATTACATTAACAGCTCCAGATATTTGAAATGGCAATGAAATAACTCACCCACTTAATTTCCCATTTATATTAGAAATGCTTGGGTTTGTTGTGTTGTGTTGTGTTGGGAGGGGAGGGGAGGAAGGGGGGGAAGATGTGTTTAACTCTAATGTTCCCCAGTGAAGGCTGGCAGGGTTGGTCGGTGGCTGCCTCGCTCTGTGGAGAGGCTGGTCTGGGGAGGATGAGAGTTGGGGTCGCAGGTATATTGCAACGTTTAAGAAACATTTAGACAGGTACATAGATCAGATAAGTTGAGAGGAATATTGGCCAAACGCAGGCAGGTGGGACTTGTGCAGATGGGATATGTTGGTCAATAATGGCAAGTTGGGCCGAAGGGCCTGTTCTCACACTCTATGACTCCACGGGTGATGGATCTCAAATAAAGTCCGTTGAATGCAGGAGTTGGCCCCATGCTGTTCCAGTGTGTTGCATTCATACGTTCTAGGAGCAGAATTAGGCCATTCGGCCCATCAAGTCTACTCCGCCAGACAATCATAGCTGATCTATCTTTCCCTCTCAACCTCATTCTCCTGCCTTCTCCCCGTAACCCCTAACACCAGTACTAATCAAGAATCTATCGATCTCCACCTTTAAAATATCCATTGACTTAGCCTCAACAGCCATCTGTGTCAATTAATTCCACAGGTTCGTCACCTTCTGACTAAAGAAATTCCTTCTCGTCTTCTTTCTAAAGGTACGTCCTCTTATTCTGAGGCTGTGGCCTCTGGTCCTAGACTCTCCCAGTAGTGGAGACATCGTCTTCACATCCACTCCATCCAGGCCTTCCTGAATTTCAACGATGGCTAGAAAATCCATAACAGCACTGATGCACGGAGGGATCTTGGGTCCAAGGCCTTAACTCCCTGGAAGAGGGGCAAAGTTTAAAGGGGATGTGTAGGCAAGTTTTTTTTACACAGGCGGTCGTGGAACACACTGCAAGAAGTGGTGGTGGTGCAGGCAGATACCATAGTGGTGTTTAAGAAGCTTTTAGATAGGCACATGGATATGCAGGGTACGGAATGGACCCGGTGGGGCCAAAGGGCCTGTACAAGACTTTATACTTAGACTTTAGACTTCAGGGATACAGCGTTGAAACGGACCCTTCAGCCCACCGAGTCGGTGCCGACCAGTGATCACCCCGACACTAGCACTATCTTACACACTAGGGGCAATTTACAATTTTGACCAAAGCCAATTAACCTCCAAACCTGTAATCCTTTGGAGTGTGGAAGGGAATCGGAGAACCCGGAGAAAACACACTTGTAGACAGCGCCCGAGGTCGTGATGGAAGCCGGCTCTCTGGTGCTGTGAGGCAGCAACTCTGCTGCTGTGCCATCGTGCCGCCTCCTGCTTCCTGTTTCCACGCTGCATCTCTAAACTAAATGAAATTAAACTCCCAGGATTGCAAAGAGTTAAAGGCTTCCACAATGGAACGTTACAGCTGCTGGAGTCACAACCTATTTTACTCAGAGTGAGAGGGAGTGCGAGGAGAAGATGGGAGAGAGAGTTACAGGCAGTGGACTGACCACTGGCCCAATGGGTTCATTGGACTTGTGGAGATAGGGGAGGGGGTTGTGGTTGGGTTGGGGGTGGGAGGGGAGGGGAGGTGGCGGTGGGGACGGGGGGACGGGGACGGGGGGGTCGGGGTGGTGCAAGTCCAGCTGTGATCTGGGCAGTGAGCGTGGAACGTGGGCGATGCGTTGACTCTGGAACCGATGGGCGGGTTCTGCGGCTGGCATCTGGAACACAGCAGGAGAACGTCAGACTGGCAAGTTAACTCCTTCACTGCCGCAGCCCAGCCCCTGACATCTCAGCACTGCACCATCCCAGGACAGGGGCCCAGAGAGGTGCAAGGCACAGCAGGAGCCCGTTTGTACTGCTGTAATCCCACACTAATCCCACTGCCCCACTCTCTCCCCACCGCCCTGTATCCATCCCACACTAATCCCACTGCCCCGCTCTCAATCCCACAGTCCTGTATCAATCCCACACTAATCCCACTGCCCCGCTCTCTCCCCACAGCCCGGTATCAATCCCACACTAATCCCACTGTCCCACTCTCTCCCCACAGCCCGGTATCAATCCCACACTAATCCCACAAGGTCACAGGGAGAAGGTACAAACATTATACAGACAGACCCATCGTCAGGATTGAACCCGGGTCTCTGGCACTTTATTGCAGCAACTCAACCACTGCTGCCCCTTTGAACCCCCCTAAACCTGCTGACTCAGACACCAGAGGTGGGACTGATCATTGAGTTGAAGGTTGAGACAAAATGCTGGAGTGACTCAGAGGGTCAGGCAGCATCTCGGGAGAGAAGGAATGGGTGACATTTCGGGTCGAGACCCGTCTTCAGACTGAACAATCTGAATTTGAGTCGAGATCAGGCATGAAACATGGTGTTTCACAAATGGGAATGGGCTGAGCGGGGGGGTGGGGGGGGATAGAGGTTAACGGGCAAAATGGGGATTGAGGAGTTGGGATTGGCGGGATCGGAGATCGGTGACCAGTCCGATCATCAGATCCTGGAGCCCAGAAAATGGATGCAGATGCCATGATATCACCACAGATACTTATGCAAAGTCGAAACATCTGCTGGCTCTTTCCAAAGAGATTTCCTTCCCCAGAGAGAGCGGAGGTTAGAGCTGACGCTAATCAGGATGGATTTTGTAGTAGTTACAAGGAACTGCAGGTGCTGGTTTACAAAAAAAGGCACCAAGTGCTGAAGTAACTCAGCAGGTCAGGCAGCATCTACAAAAAAGAGACACAGTTCTTGAGTACCAGTGTAAAGAAAGACATAAAGTGTTGGAGCAATTCAGTATATAACACAGTGCAATGGGAAGGATGCCATTAAGTTGGAAAGAGTGGAGAGGAGATTTACGAAGATGTTTCCAGGACTTGAGGGGTTGAGTATTGGGAGAGGTTGGGCAGGCTAGGACGTTATTCCTTGGAGCACAGGAGGCTGAGGAATGAATTTATAGAGGTGTATAAAATCAGGAGGGAAATTGATCGGGTGAATGCACAGTCTTTTACCCCCCAGGGCAGCGGAAACAAGAACCAGAGGACATAGGTTTCAGGTGAGAGTGGAAAGATTTAATAGGTACCAGAGGGACAACTTTTTCACACAGAGTGGTGGGTGTATGGAACGAGCTGCCACAGGAGGTAGTTGAGGCAGATACTGTAATAACATTTAAAAGACATTTGAACACGTATGTGGATAGGAAAGGTTTATAGGATAGGAAATGTGCCCTGTAACTGTACATTAGGGATGGCATGATTTTAATCATGCATAGTCTTTTTGCTGACTGGATATTATACAACAAAAGATAATTTTACTGTACCTCGGTACACATGACAATAGTAAACTAAACTCAACTAAGTGGGCATCAGTCTGAAGAAGGGTCTCGACCCGAAACGTCACCCATTCCTTCTCTCCCGAGATGCTGCCCGACCTGCTGAGTTACTCCAGCACTTTGTGAATAAATACCTTCAATTTGTACCAGCATCTGCAGTTATTTTCTTAAACTAAGTGGAATTAGCGTAGATGGGGCATCTTGGTTGGCATGGAGTTAGACTTAAGGGCTTGTTTCCGTGCTGTATCACTCTATGGCCTAGAAAGCACACCAACACCTCGACTTCCTTAGAAGGCTGAGGAAGTTGGGAATGTCCCCAACAACTCCCGGAAACCTCTACAGAAGCGCCATAGAAAGCATTTTATTGAGATGCACCATAGCTTGGTTTTGGAACGGCTCCATCCAAGACCGCAAGAAATGGCAGGGAGTTGCGGACGTAGCCCAGACCATCACTTATACAAACCGACCTCCCTTCCACTGACCCCATCCACAATTCATACAGACTCAGCAAGGCCACCAGCACGATCAAGGACGAATCTCACACCGGTCGGTCACTCCCTCTTCTCCCCTCTCCCACAAGGTGACTGAGGTACAGATTCAGGGACAGTTTCTTCCCAGCTGTTATCAGGCGACTGAACGATCACCAACTAGAGAGCGGTCCCGACCTCCCAACTACCTCATTGGAGACCTTCGGACTATCTTTAATCGGACTTTGCTGGACTTCATCTTTCACTAAACGTTATTCCCTTTATCCTGTATATCTGCACTGTGTAGGGCGTGATTGTAAATATGTGTAGTCTTTTTGCCGACTGGATAGCTAGCACACAATAAAAAAAGCTTTTCACTGTACCTCGGTAAACGTGACAATAAACTAAACTAAACTATGATCTCGTACTTATCTGCGTGAGACTCCATGAGCCGTTCCTCAGCCCACTTTCCCAGCCGATCATGTTCCTGCTGTGCCAGTGTGTGGGCACTAGGGGTGGTGGGTGCACAGAGTTGGCACGGAACGGGGTGCTGGAGCAGGCCGCTGGGCGGTTGCCCATGAATGCAGAGTGTCTGCGTGTACAACAGATGCCTGCTCCGTGACGCGTTGTTGGCAGTGCAGCGGGCAGCTGTTGTGGGCCACGGTTTGAAGCATTCTCCTTTTCTTTTGGCTGCTCCGTTGCGAAAGTCCTCTGAACATTCCTGAACGGATGCGTAAGCCAGTGTGACAGTCCGACATCTGGGACCGTGTCCGATCAGCGAGTCAAATCACGAGCTGGACCGAGATGCCTGGACAGCGGGGAGCACTGAGGGGTTGACGGGGGAGGGGCAGAGATAGACACCGAGAGACGGACGGGGGAGGTGAGAGACAGAGGAAGGAGAGATGGGCAACGGTGGCCAAAGGCGAGGTTGTGCCGAGGGTTTGGTTTCATGGTCTGTCTGTGATGCACTGGGGAAGCCCTCTAAGTAACAGCGGGATCAAGTCATCCATCTCCTGGAAAAAATCAACACACAAAGCACTGGAGTAACTCAGCGGGTCAGGCAGCATCGCTGGAGAACATGGATAGGTTGAGGCAGAGTTTTACAAAGCTGCAACATGACATCCTGACTCATACACTCGATGGCCCAACCTATGAAGGCAAGCATAGCATAAGACCTCTTTACCACGCTGTCTATTTGAGCTGCTACTTTGATGGAGTTGTGGACTTGGACCCCGTACAGCTAATACCCTCTATCCAGGCAGCGTTCTGGTAAACCTCTGCACCCTCTCCAAAGACCCCACGTCCTTCCTGTAATAAGGCTACCAGAACCGCACGCAATATTCAAAGGTGGCCGACAAAGGTTTTATAAAGCTGCAACATGACATCCTGACTCTTATACTCAATAGCCCGACCAATGAAGGGTGGGGATCCATCTTCAGTTTGACCCTCTCTCGCTGCTCCCCCTATTTAATTCCTGCTGAGTCCGAAGAAAGGTCCTGACCCAAAACGTCACCTGTCCATATTCTCCAGCGATGCTGCCTGACCCGCTGAGTTACTCCAGCATTTAGCGTCTCGTTTGTAAACCAGTGTCTGCAATTCCCCGTGTCCACATTCACTACTTGTCTCATCTTCAGTGAGACCATGGTTCACCAGATCGGGCAGTCACACAGAGCTCCTTGCCCAGAGTAGGGGAACCGAGAACCAGAGGACATACGTTTAAGGTGAGGGGGGAGGATTTCACAAGAACCTGAGGGGTGCGTTATCATACAAAGGGTAGCAGGTATGTGGAATGAGCTGCCGGAAGCGATAGTTGAGGCTGGTACAATTGCAATGTTTATAAATCATTTAGACAGGTGCATGGATAGGAAGTTTAGAGATATGGGCCAAACGCGGGCAGGTGAGACTAGTGTAGATGGGCCGAGGGGCCTTTCTACGCCGTGTGACCCCCATGACACGGCTTGGCCTGTTGGGATAATGGTGATCTGATTGTCACGGCTTCATTGTGTAATCCACTCTGTGGTATGAATGTTCACACCGGTTAGCATGAAGCCAGCATTGAATATGTCTGTTTAATTGTCCCCAACTCATGGTGCCTTGGGGCCATGTCAGAGAGGTGCCTTGGGGCCATGTCAGAGAGGGTGGTGCCTTGGGGCCATGTCAGAGAGGTGCCTTGGGGCCATGTCAGAGAGGTGCCTTGGGGCCATGTCAGAGAGGGAGGTGCCTTGGGGCCATGTCAGAGAGGTGCCTTGGGGCCATGTCACAGAGGTGCCTTGGGGCCATGTCAGAGAGGTGCCTTGGGGCCATGTCAGAGAGGTGCCTTGGGGCCATGTCAGAGAGGTGCCTTGGGGCCATGTCAGAGAGGTGCCTTGGGGCCATGTCAGAGAGGGAGGTGCCTTGGGGCCATGTCAGAGAGGTGCCTTGGGGCCATGTCAGAGAGGTGCCTTGGGGCCATGTCACAGAGGGAGGTGCCTTGGGGCCATGTCAGAGAGGTGCCTTGGGGCCATGTCAGAGAGGGAGGTGCCTTGGGGCCATGTCAGAGAGGTGCCTTGGGGCCATGTCAGAGAGGTGCCTTGGGGCCATGTCACAGAGGGAGGTGCCTTGGGGCCATGTCAGAGAGGTGCCTTGGGGCCATGTCAGAGAGGCAAAGGCCCTACTGATAGCTGGGTCACGAGTGACATAGTGGCCAGACGAGAAACACACCCTGTTGGGAATTTCTGAGCTAACTGAATTATTACGCTAATTAAGTAATTTGCCGGTCATTATTGAGACGAATTAATTGATTAGCTGAACATCATTCCCCAGCTGCCTGTGTGGAAATCTTCACGGGCTTGGGCCCAGCGCTGGCAGTGGATCACCATCGATGCCAGACCCAGACTGACTCAGGAGTAGTGAGCCAAGACTGCTGGGGATATAATACACCTTAGATTACACAGGACAGACACAGGCAGTCCCTCCCCATTGTAGCTTAATTGGCTTTGGTAAGTTGTAAAATTGTCCCGAGTGTGTGTAGGTTAGTGTATAGGGGTGATCGCTGGTCAGCGTGGACTCTGTGGGCCGAAGGGCCTGTTTCTGCGCTGTATCTAAAGTCAGTGCTGGAGTGACTCAGCAGATCAGGCAGCATCTCTGGAGAAGAGATTTGACCTCCACAGAGGGCAGTGGAGGCCAAATCACTGGATTAATTTAAGAGAGAGTTAGATAGAGCTCTGGGGGCTAGTGGAATCAAGGGATATGGGGAGAAGGCAGGCACGGGTTACTGATTGTGGATGATCAGCCATGATCACAATAAATGGCGGTGCTGGCTCGAAGGGCCGAATAGCCTCCTCCTGCACCTATTTTCTGTGTTTCTATGTAGGATGGATAGGTGTCTTTAGACTAGAGATACAGCACAGAAACATACCCTTCGGCCCACCGAGTCCGTGCCAACCTGCGATCGCCCCATACAATAGCACTATACTACACACTAGGGACAATTTATAATTTGTACCGAAGCCAATTAACCTACAAACCTGTACGTCTTTGGGACGGAGTACCTAGTGAAAACCCACAGGGTCACAGGGAGAACGTACAAACTCCATGCAGACAGCATCTGTAGTCAGGATCGAACCTGGGTCTCTGGTGCTGGAAGGCAGCAACTCTACCGCTGCACCACTGTGCCTTCTTTAGACCCGACCAGAAATGTCATCTATCCATGTTCTCCAGAGATGCTGCCTGACCCACCTAGTTACTCCATCACTTTGTGTCCTCTCTCCCTCTATCTCTTGCTCCCTCCTTCCCTCTCACTGAACACCTTTCTCTCCCTCCATCCCACTCTCCCACCATCGCTCTCTCCCTCACTCCTACTCACCCTCTCTCCCTCTTTCTCTCTTACTCCCTCCATCGCTCTCGCTGTCCACACCTCCTTACTTCCACCCACTCTTCCATCATCCCTCTCTCCCTCCATCCCTCTCTCCTTCCAGTACCAGTGGGGATGGGTCTGTCGCGGTATAACACTGGGGTACAGTACTGGTGGGGATGGGTATGACACTCTATAGCACTGGGGTACAGTACTGGTGGGGATGGGTATGACACTGTATAGCACTGGGGTACAGTACTGGTGAGGACGAGTCTGTCACTGAATAACACTGGGGTACAGTACTGGTGGGGACGGGTCTGTCACTGAATAACACTGGGGTACAGTACTGGTGGGGACGGGTATGACACTGTATAACACTGGGGTACAGTACTGGTGGGGATGGGTATGACACTGTATAGCACTGGGGTACAGTGGTGGGGATGGGTATGACACTGTATAGCACTGGGGTACAGTACTGGTGGGGATGGGTATGACACTCTATAGCACTGGGGTACAGTACTGGTGGGGATGGGTATGACACTCTATAACACTGGGGTACAGTACTGGTGGGGATGGGTATGACACTCTATAGCACTGGGGTACAGTACTGGTGGGGATGGGTATGACACTCTATAGCACTGGGGTACAGTGGTGGGGATGGGTATGACACTGTATAGCACTGGGGTACAGTACTGGTGAGGACGAGTCTGTCACTGAATAACACTAGGGTACAGTACTGGTGGGGACGGGTCTGTCGCTGTGTTAATGGGCGTGGGGGATTGTTGTGCATTATCGGGATCGTGAATCACGGGATATTGTGATCAGGAGCATTCTGTCGGCTCTGCAAGTAAATTAGGTAATTCTGAATTACTTTGAGTTTCGGCCTTAAATCTGAATAGTTAGCATTCTTACTTCCTCTAATTCCTCTTGCAGAAATTATGTTTGATAATACCTTTTTGTTGACTGTTTATTGGTGCAAATTAGGGTTTGGTGCAGCTGGTAGAGCCGCTGCCTCACAGCACCAGAGACCCGGCTTTGATCCTGACCTCGGCTGCTGTCTGTGTGGAGTTTGCACCTTCTTCCCGTGACCATGTGGGTTTCTTCTGGGTGCTCCGGTTTCCTCCCACATCCCCAAAATGTGCAGGTTTGTAGGTTAATTGCCCCCGGTGTGTGGGGAGTGGATGGGAAAGTGGGATAGTGTGAAGGGGTGATCGATGGTCGGCTTGGACTCGCTGGGCTGAAGGGCCTGTTTTCATGCTGTATCTGAACGACCCTTGCCTGGAGGGAGGATGAAATCCATAGGCCACCAGAGAGAGAGAGGGAGGTTGGATCAGTGAGGTAAGTCCTCTGGCAGTGCAGGGTTCATAGAACATAGAACACAGGACGCAGAGGAACAGGCCCTTCAGCCCACAATGTCCATACCGAACATGATGCCTTGTTAAACTAATCTCCTCTGTCTGCACGTAATCTATATCCCTCCATTCCCTGCATATCCATGTGCCTATCTAAACACCACTGTCGTACCTGCCTCCACCCCACCCTCCCACAGCGCGTTCCAGGCCCCCACCACACTCTGTGTTTAAAAAAACTCCCCCTGCACATCCCGTTTAAACTTTGCCCCTCTCACTTCAAAGTTATGCCCCCTCGCCCTTGACATTCCCATCCATGGGGATAAGATTCTGACTGTCCACCCGATCTGTGCCTCTCCTAATTTGATGCACCTCTGCCAGGCCGCCCCTCAAACCTCGGCGCTCCGGGGAAGGGGTTGTCTTGTTCCTGGGGATTGAACCTGTGGCCGGTGGGGATGGCAGAGACTGACACTGGGAAGTCAGGGACTGCTCTCGGCGTGTTACTCTGAAACGCCAGATTAAAATGGTTTGCTAATGTGATTTTCCGCATGTTTCCCTGGAATAATGTTGTGCTGCTGTTTGTTCCTGATGCTGTCTGATGTCAGACCTGCTGAGTGCCGCAAATACCCTAATAGCAGGCCCTCACAATGGGAAACCCAGCGGAGGTCCCGTACGGAGCACAACGTGCTGGAGTCACTCAACGGGCCAGGCAGCATCTCTGGAGAACGCGGATAGGCACGTTTCAGGTCGGGGCCCTTCTTCAGACCCAAAACATCACCGATCCATAATCGAAGGTGGACACAAAATGCTGGACTAACTCAGCAGGACAGGCAGCATCTCTGGAGAGAAGGAATGTGTGACGTTTCGGGTCGAGACCCTTCTTCAGACTGACCTGAAACGTCACCCATTCCTCCTCTCCAGAGATGCTGCCTGTCCCACTGAGTTACTCAGCATTTTGTGTCTACCTTCGATTTAAACCAGCATCTGCAGTTCTTTCCTACCTATCCATAATCTCCAGACATAGAGTCATACAGCATGGAGACAGCCCTTCGTCCCAACTTGCACACGCCGACCAACATGCCCCATCTACACTAATCCCACCTGCCTGCTTTTGGCCCATCTATATACTAAAACTCTCGTTTGTTTGTTTGTTTGTTACTGAACTACAGCCAAAACTGTACCCGATAGCGCGACAATTTTAGGCCCACCTTACTCACCGTCGTCGCTTTGGTGCTAATGGAAGAGGTTTCATTGAAATCAGTGTTATATTTTTTAAGTTATTCACATTTTAAAGTTTAAATCTATCTCCTAGGGAGGGTGGGGGGGGGGGGGGGGTGGAGGAAGGGAGGGGGGAGGATGGGGGAGGGAGGAGGGAGGATAAGGGAGGGGGAGGAGGGAGGATAAGGGGGGGTTGAGGGGGATGGAGTGGAGGGGAAGGGGAGCAGAGGGGGAGGGAGGGGGGGGTGGGGAGGGGGGGGAGGGGGGGGAGGAGAGGGTGCTGTACCAATGCAGGAGAGGTTTGGGCCCAATGGGTCCACTATGGTCAAATATCCCTTTAAACCTCTCCTATCCACGTACCTGTTGAAATGTTTCCTAAACATTGTGATAGGCCCTGCCTCAACTACCTCCTCTGGCACCTTGTTCCATACACCTACCACCCTTTGTGTAAAAAAAAGATGCCCCTCAGGTTCATATAAAATCTTTCCCCCCCTCACCATAAACATATGACCTCCAGTTCTTGATTCCCCTACTCTGGATGAGAGATTCTGTGCGTTCGTTTACCCAATCTGTTCCTCTCATGATCTTGTACAACCTCTAACTGATCACCCCTCACCCTCCTGCGCTCCAAGGAATAAAGACACGGCTGGCTCCACCAGCCACTGGCTACGGGACAGACAGTATTCTTGAACCTGAAGGTCATGGATTTCAGGCTCCTGTTCTTACGTCTCGATGGTATCAGAGAGATGAGAGTGTGGCCAGTGTGGTGTGGCTCTCTGATGATGCTGGCTGCCTTTCTGAGGTAATGCAGAACCATATGACTTTAGACTTTAGCCTTCAGAGCTACAGCGTGGAAACAGGCTCTTTGACCCACCGATTCCGCACTGACCAGCGATTACCCCGTGCACCAGCACGATCCTACACGCCAGGGACAATTTACAATTTTACCGAAGCCAATTAACCTACAAACCTGCACCTCTTTGGAGTGTGGGAGGAAACCGGAGCACCCAGAGAAAACCCACACGGTCACGGGGAGAACGTACAAACTCTGTACAGACAGCACCCGTAGTCAGGATCAAACGCAGATCTCTGGCGCTGTGAGGCAGCGACTGTACCAGTGCACTGCTTACCCTTCTTCAGACCTAGACCCGAAATATCGCCGATC